>NW_024581036.1:633857-683859 GCF_017639235.1 Corvus kubaryi
CAGTTCCTGGGCAGAGCTCCGGCCATGCGGCTGGAGAAATAAACATCTCTCTGAAACAGCTATCAAGAATCTGTCTGTCCGTATATATTTCCTTTCCACGGGACTCCTGGTTTGATATATGCGTGTTGCAGTATCCCCACTGCAACACTGTGAGTCTATGAAAGCCCCATTTTTTTACTTAATCAACTTCCCTTTTTAATTTAATCAACTCCATTTTTTTACTTAAACAATGAAAGTCCTACACTTTGGCCACAATAACTCCATACAGCTCTACAGACTGGGGCAGAGTGGCTGGAAAGCTGCCCAGGGGAAAGGCCCTGGGGGTGTTGGTCAACAGCAACTGAACCTGAGCCAGCATGTGGTGAACCTGAGCCAGCCCAGGTGAGCGAGAAGGCCAATGGCACCTGGTTTGTGTCAGGAACAGTGTGGCCAGCAGGACCAGGGAAGTGAACATGCCTCTGTACTTGGTACTGGTGAGGCTACATCTCAAGTGCTGTGTCCAGTTCTGGGCCCCTCAGCTCAGGAAAGATATTGAAGTGCTGAAACTTGTCCAGAGCAGGGCAAGGAAGCTGGTGAAGGGTCTGGAGCTCATGTTCCTATGAGAAGCAGCTGAGGGAGCTGAAGTTGTTTAGCCTGGAGGAGAAGAGGCTCCAGGGGGACCCCAACGCTCTCTAGAACTCCCTGACAAGAGGGTGGAGTGAGGTCGGGGTCAGTCTCTTCTGCCATGCCAGTGAGAGGATGAGAGGAAATGGCCTTAAACTGAGACAGGGGATATTCAGATTAGACATTAGAAAACATTTTTTTGCTGTTTGGGTAGTCAGGCATTAGAATAGGTTGCTCAGGGAGATGGTAGAGTCATCGTCCCTGAAGGTGTTTAAGAGTCATCTGGATCTGGCAGTGGGTGATGTGGTTTAGGAGTTACAGTGGCAGTACTGGATTGACTGTTGGACTGGATCATATTAAAGGTCTATTCCAACCTTAAAGATTCTTTGATTTTTTTACTTAACCAACTGAAATTAAGAACTGGGGCCCAGCAGACCACTGCACAGAGTAATACTGACACACTGTCACTGCTGGTGACCCTTGTTTTCTGAGGGCACTTCCATCAGCACCAGAGCATCACATCTCTGTGATGGGAAGAACTTGGGGATACCCCTGGGGCTGTTGCCATCCCCCTGAGCTGTTGCTCTAGACCAGTGTACAGCAAATTCAGAGAAACACCATATCACCAACTAGATGAGTCACATCGCTGCTATTTTTTTCACTTGAAGCCACGGAAATTAAAAGCATATATTTTTAAGGAATGATGACATTTCTATGCCGTGAATATCAACAAGAGACCTCCTGAAGAGCCATCCCTTATTGTAACCTCTTAGGGAGATGATTGCAGCGCAGAGATGCAGGGATGATTGCAGCTGGGATGCAGGGATTCCCAGTCTAGGGAATGAGAGACAGGCTTAAGAATTAACCTTCTAATCTCATTTTTTTTATATAGTGGCACCACCATCTGTGCTCGTTTTTTGCGTAATAATACTTCTATTTCATTTTCAGTTCACATTTTTGCACTAGAAATCAGAATCAGACAGTCTCAGTCTTTCAGATGTTTTAATCTATTTTGGAAAGCGTAGAAATGAATGTGAGAAGCCTGAATGTAGTTAAATTGTTACTGACCTCTCTCTTCACTTTAGCAATTACAAGACAATTTATGATTCAGAATAAAACCAGGAAGCAAGAACTTAGAGTTCCAATCTGAAGTCTGCTATTGACTCATTCATTGGCCTTTATCAGATGATTTTATTTCTCAGCTTCGTGTCCAAGAGTCAGGACTACCTAGCAACAATGTTGTAATGATTAATTAGGTCAGACCTGTTAGACCTGACTTTTCACTACTGGAGTCTATGGAAAACATCAAAAATATTCAAATTGCTATTTAAATTTATAAAGCATAAAATGCTATATGATTTAATGTGATTTAATGAATATCTGTAGTAGTACTTTCCACAAAGCATCTTCCTTCCATTATAAATTATTTTTTGAAGTATCGACTGTAATATTTCTAGTTGAAACAAAGATGTTTCTCACGTAGTTGTACTGCAAAATAAGAATCATAGAATGGTTTGGGTTGGAAGGGACCTTAAAGATCATCTTGTTCCAAACCCCTGCCATGGGCAGGGACACCTTCCGCTAGACCAGGAACTCCGTTCAACCTCTCCAGGGATGGGTAATCCACAGCCTCTCTGAACAGCCTGTTCCAGTGCCTCACCACTTTCACAGTAAAGAGTTTGCCCCTAATATCTGATCTAAACTTACCCTCCTTCAGCTTAAAGTCATTAAAGAACAAATACTACTACTTTTTTTGTTTCTCACCTACACACCTACAGCTAACACAACAGCATCCCATTTTTAATTTCATAATCAATTATTTTTAGCCATATTGGATATTCTGGAAGTTTCAAACAGTAACAATCACAGAATTTGTAATTTATATATGGCCAAGCAAGTGGAATGACGTCACTGAGCTGTTTCATTGTGAGTTTTTGTGTGTCGTATTGAAACATCTATGATCTAACATCCTAATCTTTCTTCCTCTGGAATTAGTAGAAAAACTACAGATCACACTGGAGTCAGAGCTACTTGATTTGATAAGGCTTGTGCTTAACGGAGCTCACTGGAAAACTCTCAAACTCTCTGTAACTACTTGTAACTACTCTGAGACGTATCCATGCTGCATAGATAACAGGCTAAGGCACAGAAGGGAAAAATTACTAACTCTCCCCTTAGTAGTAGAATCCTGTTTTTAAACTCTCACATTATTCAGCAGCCTGTTTACAAGATCCTATTATAAGGAGCACCTTGAGTTACTATAATTTTTTTAATGTAAATATTGCCAAGTTATCTGCATTTCTTGAAAACATACCGAATATTGGAATAGGGAAAGGATCAATATCAGTACAAAAGAACTTTTGACACAAGGAATTTTTAATACTATGCCATGATACAGACCTAATACTAAATAGATGATCTGAATTATCGCTGTAACATGGTTACACACAGACTTTTAACAATGCTGTTGGTCAATGTCAATGTGTGTACTTAAGCACTCCACAGTTTTGTCACCAATTTTAATGGCAACAGTGTTAAGCCTGTGTTGTCATACTACTTTTGCTGCAATTTTATGTAGAAACTTCAGGAATATATGTAGATTTTCCAGTAGGAAAATTTATTGGATATTAGATGATAAAAATGTCTGCACCACACAATATGTGTTCACCAGTCTAGAAGCAAGAATAGCAATAACGTTGAAATAAAAGTTTTGTCAGTAATAGCACAGCTCTTACAAGTGTGGTAAAATTAAATGAACAAGAGAGTAAGGCTAAGAATTATTTTTAAAACAAACAACTTCTATTTCCTCGATGATTTATTAATGATTAAGATTTGAACAGCTTTCTATTTTTATTCCAGAAGTATGAGTTCAGGGCAAGTTTGAAACAGCACTTCAGATTTGGGTCAAGCTCAACTCTGGTCCTTTTAAAGTCAGTAATCTGTTCAGTACAGGGTTTAATTTGCTATGGGGGTTTCAGACAGTAATGAAAATCATAAAATTATTTGGGTTGGAAGGGACTTTAAATATCATCTTGTTCCAAACCCCTGCCATGGGCAGGGATACCTTCCACTAGACCAGGTTCTTCCAAACCCCATCCAACCTGGCCTTGGACCTCCAGGGATGGGGCAGCCACAGCTTCTTTGGGCAGCCTGTGCCAGGGCCTCACCACCCTCACACTACAGAATTTCTTATGTATCTAATCTAAATTTCCTTTATTTCATTTTGAACCCATTCCCTCTTGTCCTATCACTACAGTTCCTGAGGAACAGTCCTTCTCCAGCTTCCCTTTAGACCCTTCAGATACTGGAAGGCTGCTATGAGGTCTCTGTGCAACCTTCTTTTCTCCAGGCTGAACAGTACAACGGGATTTATAGTTTTCTAGCACTGCTATTTTAAAACCTGTAGTGGGCAACTTACTACTGCAGAGTAGGCTATGTTGCCACCTAAGTCTTTGCTACAATTTTAACTTACTTCTCTGTAGTAGTATTTATGTATTTTTTTTCCTTTCCTGTCTGTTTTTCCTTAGTTTATCTTCTGGCTTGGATTTTCATGTGAAATGGCCATGTGCTGGCCAGGATTTTCAGTGAAACAGCAATCATCAACTGCATTCTTGTCCTGGGTTGCAGTGTATTCTATTACCATCCTCAGGAGCTGTTGAAACCAGGTGGGGCAGTGTTTCCTTGCCTCCTCCCCCCAGACTATCTTTCTGTTAATGGTCCATCAATGCCTTGCCACATGACTCATCATCCCATTGTGAGATGCTCCACCCAGAAGGAGGAACCAAGCATTCCATCCTGGATATAATCTGAGATTCCAAACACTACAGACAACCTTTCCACTGGATTCCCAGAGGACAAGAGCTACATAGCCACCACTGGACTTTCTGAGGAAGAGCAGACCCTTCTACAGGACCACAGCTTCAACAGAACCACATCCACCACTTCAGGAGGACTGCAGCCACCATTTTATCGGACTGCTACTGCCACCGTGACTAACAGCGCATCAGGTTGTATCCTGACTCTGTCAGTTTAACCCAGTGTTTTCTGCCTGTTTTGTTTTTTTTTTAAATTTCCCTATTAAATTGTTATTCTGACTTGGTGCCTCCTACTGGTTTGTTTTCAAACTAGTACAATTCTCCATGAGCAATCTAGCACAGCCCATTGCATGACTTCTGCACCTTTGGCCAACAGAAGTCAGGAAACAATTTTTATGGACTTGTCTTGTTCAATATTTCCTTTTCAGGTAGAAATAATTCAAAACAGGAAGACAAACTATAATTTTAACATACCAGAATTTTTATATCGTCACCATAACCCCAATTATTTTGGTCATGTCTTAGTATTTATTTGTTAATAATACATAAGTATTTATGACATTATTGAACTTGCATGTAAAAGCACACAAGCTGAATAATTTACCATACAAAGGCTATAAGATTGTTGAGAGACCCTAAAAACATAAGTAGCATTGAAAAATACAGTTGCCTTTATCAGACAGACTTTTAATCTTATGTAAAGAAGCAACAGGTTCAAAAGACCTATCATCCTCACTAAACCAAGCTGACAGATCCATTAGACTTCAATCTATAATTTTCTGGATGAATCCAAACCTTTTTCACTATTTAATCCATCATAAAGCCAGCATAACTGCAATTTCCCATGTTCTCTTCTTTCCTCACTTTAAAGATATTTGGGCATTATTTTAATCTACTCTCCCTTTAACATGCAAGCTCATACATGTGCCAAGTCCCTGCTCAATTATGTGTGTGTCTTGGCATCCTTTTAGCTGAGGTTGTATATGAACACAGCAGTTGTTCAGAGATACCAGACCTTTGAACTTAAAAGAACATGAATGTAGGAGAGGGAGGACATAAAAGAGGTGTGCAAAGTAATTTTGAAACAGATGATAAATACCATAGCAGCTATTCTTTCATGAAGTGCAGATGCCTGCCAGTTCCAGAATGCACGAGCAATCCTGCTCATACCGGAGGGACAAGTATGACAACTCTGCTCCAGGACTACTAGCCCAACACTATGCGAATGAGTCTCGATCAGTAGAGAAGCAGGTTGTTACCAAGATTTGAGAGCCAGGTTTCTCAGCATGTCCCAGGTCCATTACTAACCCACGATGCTTAACTGGCTAATCAAATGTCAGCCTGCTGGCTATAGATATTTGGGACTGCAAGAAGAAATTTGTTTACACGTGAGTTATCAGCATGGCTAAACAGAATGAACTTAGAAGGCATTGGTGGGCTAAGATTTGGCCTGTTCCAGCCTGAGGCACTGCCTACTTTTAGAGCAGAAGAGGAATCAAGATTCAATTGTTTAGTTTCAGAGTTTGGATTACAATTAACTCCTGCAGAAACCATTGAGCAAACAGATTAGACTTTTCCCACCGGCTATGAAACAAAATTTAGGAGGGCTGTCAGAATGAGCTACACAACTAAATTAAGTTCTTGAACTGATACAGTTGTAGACCTTAAATTAGCTTTCTAAGCAGGCATTACATTGCTAGCTTTAAAAATCTCCTGGCAAATACTGAAATCAGAAAGGGCACTGGATTAGGAGTCCACCTAGATTAGAAAAGGGCATTTTATTTGCAGTTTCCCTACAGGCTGAAGAGTCAAGTATACCCAGTGGTGATCTCCAAGAAGTCTATGAGGCCACTAATTATACACAGAATGCTTAATGGCCTTCAAATCTTTGTCACAAAGATGAGCTAGCCTATGCTAACTGCCCACTGACCAGAAAAAACACAAATACTCAGTTTGCAAAGAGTAATCTCTGACTTCTTTGAAACTGGGATGTGTTCAAAATATTGTGCATTGATGCTGGAATACAGATGGCAAAGCCCCTATTATGGTGTTCCTGCACACAGAAAAACTGTAGGGCTTCTGTTGGGCCTACAATTTTAACTGCCTTCAGGTACCTACAGAGCCTTTTTTGGCAGGCACTGAATCAGGAGGATGGGGAAGCAGAGGTTAAATGATTTACTAAGAATTGGTTTGTTAGAAGCAATGCATACTGCTTGCCCAACACTTATTGTGCCTACCAAAGCAGGATGAGAAGATATGAGACTATTGATAAGGTGAAGGAATCTTGACCAAAGATCCTGTTTTTAACCTAAAACTAACTCAAACCAGTCTTGAAGTTTGGACTTAGCCCAGGGAAATAAAGAGCATGCACAGGGAGGAAAGGTGAAAAGTTCAGGATGAGGAAGACTCTTTACTTCATCTGAGGAAGACTCTTATTTCATCTCAGAGACCCCTGCCCACGACCACCAGACAACACTGCACAAGCGCAACGTGGATATAAATGACTTTTGGGCTCATTGTAATACGAGGCGAGGCTAGGCGGGGCTAGGTGATGAATATGTATAGGCATATTGGGAAACTCAATGAATATGGAACTTGTAACTTGATATATACCAAGCTGAATGCAGCTATCGGCATGCATGACTTTAGAGGAGCTATGCCCCACGTGTCCCAGCGCTGGAATAAACATACCTCCTTTACTACTTATTCCAGTAGTGGAGTCTTTCCCGCTCATCATTTTGGTGAGCCAGCCAGGAGAAACTCTGTCTGATCGCAGGATCGGCTGAGGAGCGGACGTCCTAGGCATGCCCCAGGGCTTTCCTGGAGGAACTCCGCCCCTCGGCTCGCTCACTGCGATGGAGGGACAACGATCTGCTGAAACTGCAGATAAAATGGTATGTTTTGCATTTAGAGTGCCTGTAAGTCGAACGCGTGGCCAGGACTGCTGGTAAGCTGCGAGGAGACGTCCCGCGCACAGCATAGTCCCTGTGAGGTTAAGGTGGGGCTTGCAAGCAACTGGCTACAGGAGCCAGCAGGGGGAATTTCCAGCCGCCAGAGTGGCTGCCAGCAATCCTGAGAGTGGATCGGGTGATTCCAGGGGGGTCCTGCCGGAACTTGTTACCATGTTGGGAAAATATAAGCAGGACCCTGAAGCTATTACAGGTGAGTGTTGTGAACATTTTTGCTACTAGTAGCTGGTTTGAATGTTGCTGTGTTGCTTATGTGTCTGTGTTGGATTGCTTTTTTTGTGTCTGTGTTGGATTGCTTTTTTTGCGTCTGTGTTGGATTGGTTGTTGTTGGATTGCTTTTATGTGTATGTGGCTGTATATTAGCTCACCTATTCATTTGTAAATTGGAGACGTGCGTGTTGCCGTGTGTTATTTGAGTGTGTAGTATTGAAGCATTTGTTTGGGGTGGTGCTTGATTGTTGATTTTGGAATTGTGGCTAGGCAAGAGTTTAGAAGAACCCCTCCCCCTCAGTGGTTCGGTTTGGATTTGTGGGAATTTATAAATCCAATAGGACATTGGCTAGAGAGGAGAGGCGAACGAGTTCCTTTAGAGGGAATATACAGAACCTCTGCAGGAAGATTAGTGACTTTAGACTGGGAACAACCAGCAGCAGAGGATTTAGGGTTTGAAAGAGTACGTGGAATAGATTGTTTGTGTGGATGTGTCAGAACTTTTTATTCAATGGGAGGGTGGCATGTTGCATGGGTATTAATACAGTGTAAAGTTTGTAAAAGGAGGTGGTACTGTTCTTCTGCCAGGCGGCACTTCTCAGTGCTATCAGGGGTACTCTAGTGAAGTTGATTTTGAGCCTGAGATTTTAAAGACTGTGTATGGAAAGTCACATTTGGTACCTGAGATTTGGGAGGTTCGGGAAGAAAACTGGGAAAGAACTGTGAGAGAGTGTGAAGAAAGGTTTGGGTGGAAGCGAGATAAAACTAGGAGACAGAGATAGAAACAACAGTGGCTAAGCAGGGAGGGAGGTCGTTGCCCCCTCCCTCAGTAGTTATATGGTAGAGGTATAGCCCCGACTCTTTCCGTTCATGTGTCCTACCTGCATGAGTGGTAAAAGGGACTCCCTGCTTTGTGTGTGGGTATAAGAAGACTCCAGCCCCACACCATCTGTGGGTTTTAGCTCAGTGTGGATTTTGTAGAAGTCAGAGACATTACAATTCTATTTATTTAGCAAGCAAAGATCTGTGCCCGGAGTGCTGGCAAAGCAAGGAACATTTTGTTTTAAAACTTTTGTGTGGCAAGGAGCATCACATTCCTAAAATAGTGTGCTAGAAACAGATTGGGAGGAGGTAGTAAAGACTTTTGAAGAAGATTTCAAGTGACAGCGAAGCAGGCTTGGCAGAAGGCATAGGAGAATTTATAAAGAGTGGCTTATACACTATACAGGCGACCCCAAAGGGGTGGCACAGTATTTGAGTGAACTCAAACTCTGAATAGGATGGGAACCAGACAGAGTAAGGAAATCCCCAGAGCAAGCCCGCTTGGCTGTATTTTGGCACATCATTGGAAAGAAATAGTAGGAACCGGAGGCACAGAAAATAAAAGAACTCTTATAAAATATTGTACCCAATGGTGGGCACTGTACAAATTAGAAAATGGAGCAAAATGGCCATCTAATGGAACTCTAGATTATAATACCTTGCTACAGTTAATGCTGTTTCTGAGACGGGAAGGTAAATGGGAAGAAGTTTCCTATGCTGATGCATTTTTCTCTCTCCAAAATCACCCTAAATGGCAGAGAGATTGTGGAATTAAACTCCCCAGTGATCCTATGGTGTTAGCTCTTGAAAAAGAAAATAAAAAAGGCTGAGGAAGAATTAAGCGGTGTTGTTCGTCGTGCAGTATAGGTCAGAGATGTACAAGGTCAGACAAAGTCTATCAAGCAGCAGCTCAGGGACAAGATGATGATGAATTAACCGATTTGCTTAAGCCTCCCCTTAGGTGAAGGGAAGAGGATGCAGATTCGGAAGGAACACCAATGCCAACCCCCTCTCCCCCGGGCAGTTCTGTCTCGTCCCGAACCAGGAAACAGGTACTGATGGTGCCCCTGAGAGAGGCAGTGGCACCTGATGGGGATACAATGTTGATTAGAGTACCTTTCTCTACTGCTGACCTAGATGCATGGTATAACATTGCCAAAAATTACTGAAGTGATCCAGCGGGTACCGCTGAACGCTTGAGACTTATAATCAAACAGCATAATCCAGATTGGGCTGATATACAATTATTATTGGGTGGACTAACAAACACAGAGAAACAGTTAGTTTTGAAAACGGCTCGAGACCTGGCAGAGGACTATTACAAAACACAACAATTAGATACAAAAGATTACTTCCCACTCCAGGAACCACACTGGAGTCCAAATAGAACAGCTGAATTAGAGAAATTAAAAGGTTATCAAGAATGGATAGCAAAAAGGATGGAAAGGGCTATTCCCAAGACCCTAAACTGGTCAGCTTTGTACGCAGCAAGGCAGGGTCCTTCCGAGTCACCATCCAAATTCCTGGATTGTCTGAGAGACGCAATGTGCTGCAATACATCGCTGGATCCTGAGACCGAGGTAGGGGTACAGCAGCTTGTATCCTTGTTTCTCGGACAATCCACGGGAGATATCAGACGTAAATTGCAAAAACTTCAGGGGCCAGAAGGGAGGAGCCTGGAAACTCTATTAGATGCAGCTTGGAGGGTATTCAGTAATTGAGAAGAAAGTTACAAGCAAGGGATGAGGAAATTAGTAGCAGTAGTAAGGGAAGGAAATAGAGAAAAACCTAGACAGAGACCCTCCAGACAAGGACCTCCCAGACAGGGCCCACTCCAGCTAGGTAAAGATCAATGCGCAATTTGTGGGAAGTTTGGTCATTGAAAAAATGAGTGCCCAGAAGGAAGACAAGAAGACCGCCAGAACAGAGGAGACCAAGAAAGATGGAGGGTGGTTGCACATGTGAAAGAAGATTAAAGAGTACTGGGGGATTTTACCCTAGCAGATCCACTGGTTATAATGAAGCTAGGGGAAAAGGAAAAAGAAATAGAATTTTTGGTTGATACGGGGGTATTACCGCTGGCCTGGTTCCTGCGGTATATCACCGTGTCCTGCAGCCATAGGGAGGAGGAGGAGGAGAAGATGCAGCAGGCAGGAATTGTGCAGCAAGATTGATTTATTTAATTATTTTACAAACTCTTTTATAGACTTTTTTCTTCATAGTCTAATTGGACAAAAGACCAGCCACCCCTTGGGGGTGATTGGCTAAAATCCTAAAACATCCATTATCAAAATATTTTCTACTATACCATAAACAAGACTTTCCAAGGTTGCAGGTGGCTTGGTTGTTTACATTCCCTGCTACCTCTTCTGTGAGAGAGAAAAGTCTCTGACGGACTTAGAAAAATAACAAGAAAATCCTCACTAACAGCATTTTTGTACCTACACGGGGGCAGCATATTCAGTTTTAAATAAAGCTTTAATGCCTGTGGGCGATGACTATTGTGGTACATGGAGCAACTGGTCAATCTGAAAAAGCTTATTTTTGCAAGCTGTTGAAACATAAAACTGGGAAACAATGAGGTATTCACAAGATTTTATATTTACCCAGTTGTCCAAAAGCACTTTTAGGAAGAGATCTATTGGAACAATTACAAGCAACCATTATTTTTAGGAATGGGGGAATTATTCTGGAGGTAAAAGACCAACAGTATGTGGAAATACTGAGCTTAATATTAACAACCAAAGACTCTGCAAAGGAAATTAGAGAAGAGAGAATGAGTCAAGTGTTCCCAGGAGTCTGGGCCACAGATGCACCTGGGAAAGCCAAAAATGCAACCCCAATACACATCAAACTCAAAGAGGGAAGACAACCAGTCAGAATTAAACAGTACCCCCTCAAAAGGGAAGACAGAGGAGGAATTAGCCCAATAATTGAAAAACTCTTACAGTTGGGATTGTTAAAAGAGTGCCAGTCTGATTTCAATACTCCTATCCTGCCTGTCCGTAAACCTGATGGGTCTTACCGGGTGGTACAGGATTTGCAGGCTGTTAACAAGATAACTGAAGATCTCTGTCCTGTGGTAGTGAATCCTTACACTCTGTTAACATGCTTAACACCAGAGCTAACTTGGTTTACCGTTTTAGATCTAAAGGATGCTTTCTTTTGCCTCCCTCTCCATGAAGTCAGCCAGAAGTTTTTGCATTCGAATGGGAAAGCCCTAAGAGTGGGTGCAAAACCCAGCTCACATGGACCGTGTTGCCCCAGGGATTTAAGAACAGTTCCACCCTGTTTGGAGAACAGCTCGCAAAAGACGTAGAGTCCTGAGAAGCCCCACCAGGAGAAGGGAAGCTATTGCAGTACATCGATGACCTTCTAATAGCTACCCAAAGAGAGGAAGCTTGCGTAGCCTGGACAGTAAGCCTCTTAAACTTCCTGGGACTCCAAGGGTACAGGGTATCTAAGAAAAAGGCTCAGGTGGTGAAACAAAAAGTGATCTATCTGGGCTATGAAGTCAGTGCTGGGCAGCGAACTTTAGGGCAAGACCACAAAGAAGCGATATGCCAAACCCCAAAGCCCCAGACAGTGAAAGAGTTATGGACTTTTCTGGGGATGACAGGATGGTGCAAACTGTGGATTTACAATTATGGGCTGCTCGTGAAACCACTATACGAGCTCATTACAAAGGAAAGCAGAGATCTCCAGTGGACAAAGGAGGCCACGCGGGCCTTCAGCCAGCTAAAGAATGCCCTCATGTCAGCTCCAGCTCTAGGACTTCCAGACGTGAGTAAGCCATTCTTTCTATTTTCCCATGAGAAACAAGGGATGGCCCTGGGAATACTAGCACAGGACCTGGGCCCCTACTGATGGGCAGTTGCCTATTTCTCTAAGCAGCTAGATGCAGCAGCCAAAGGATGGCCTGGATGCCTCAGAGCCATTGCAGCAGTCGTGCTAAACATCCAAGAAGCACACAAGTTTACCTTGGGTCAGAAAATTACTGTGCTGGTATTCCACACAGTGTCCACAGTGCTGGAAGTGAAAGGTGGTCACTGGCTCTCCCCACAAAGGTTCCTGAAATATCAAGCCATCATGGTGGAACAAGATGATGTAGAAATAGTGGTAACTAACATTGTCAACCCAACTTCCTTTCTTAGTGGGAATCAAGGAGAACCGGTACCCCATGATTGCCTGGAAACTATCGAAGCCACCTACTCCAGCCACCCGGATGTAAAGGATACCCCTTTAGAAGATGCAGAGACCTGGTTTACTGATGGGAGCAGCTACGTCATCAGTGGAAAGCGGCATGCTGGGTATTCAGTTACCACCTGCCAGGAGGTGATAGAATCTGGACCCCTGCCAACAAACACCTGTGCACAAAAGGCTGAAATAATCACCCTAACCCGTGCCTTAGAGATAGCAAAAGGAAAGAAAATAAACATCTATACAGACTCAAGGTATGCATTTGGAGTTGTACACGCACACAGTGCCATTTGGAAAGAAAGAAGACTGTTAAATTCACAGGGAAAGAGCATCAAACATGCACAAGAAATAATGTGACTGTTGGAAGCAGTCCAGCTACCTGAGAAGGTAGCAATCATGCACATAAGGGCACATCAGAAGGTGAGCTCAGAATTGGAAGAAGGAAATGAACTGGCGGACAGAGAAGCAAAAGAAGGAGCAAAAGGTGAGGTAACAACAACTGGAGCCTTGATCCCAGATGGACAACTTTCCCTAGAGAGTAAGCCAACATATGATAAAAAGGACAAGAAATTGATTAAAGATGAAGGGGGAACATTTAACCAAGAGGGATGTGCTATCACTGCAGAAGGAAAAGTGGTTATTCCCTCTCATTTGCTATGGTCAGTAGTTAGAGAGGAGCACCAGAAAACACACCAGGGAACAAATGCCTTATATAACTACTTAATTGGGAAAATGATTGCTAGAAGCTTATACGAAACTGTTGTGCAAGTAACTCGACAGTGTAACCTTTGCCTCCAGACTAATCCCAAAAATACCCCCAAACGAAAAATGGACCAGATTGGGAGAGGCCATGGGCCTGGACGGCAGTGGCAAATTGATTTTATAGAATTTCCAAGAAAAGGGGGGTATTGATATTTACTAGTGCTGACAGATACTTTTTCAGGATGGCCAGAAGCTTTTCCTACTAGAACTGCTAAGGCTCGAGAAGTAACCAAAGTGTTACTTCAAGAAATAATACTGTGCTTCGGAGTTCCAGCCACAGTGTCCTCAGACAGGGGACCTCATTTTATTTCAGGGGTGGTATAACAAACTAGCTGACATTTAGGCATAGATTGGGAACTCCACACTCCATACCACTCCCAGTCGAGTGGTCAAGTAGAGAAAATGAATCATTTGATTAAACAGCAAATTGTGAGATTAGGGCAAGAAGCTAACCTACCCTGGCCCCAATCTCTTCTACTTGCATTGTTACGAATTCGAACCAAGCCCAGAATTAAAGAAAAGCTAAGCCCCTTCGAAATGCTTTATGGGAGGCCATACGGGGTACAGAAAGGCATATCTACCCAAATACGGGAAGAGACGCTAGCCACCTATATGATTGCTTTAGACAAACAGCTTAGAGAAATTGGAAAACATGTGGCTGGAACTTGAAGTTGAGACTTGGACGGTCCTGTACATGACATTCAGCCTGGAGATTATGTATATGTTAAGTCCCTTACAGAAAAGACTCTGGAACCACAGTGGGAAGGACCATTCCAGGTGCTTCTCACCACTTACACCGCGATTAAGATCAGAGAGCAGAGTGCCTGGATTCACCACACCCGAGTAAAGAAGGCTCCAGAGGCCCCTTGGAAAGTGACCCCTGGGGATGATGAACTGAAACTGAAGTTTACCCGAACAAAATGAAAATGTCAGGGTGGCACGCAAGTATAACCCAGAAAATTGTTTTTTTCACAGTCATAATTGTAGCTTCCAGTTGGGAAGTTATTCATAGGAGAGAAGACATATGGTCTCAAGCCTTTATGCGGTTTACTGGACTCATGGGGAAATATTCTGATTTAAAAGATTTAAACCTGCTGACTGTGGTCATGCATGGAAACCAAGTGTATACAAAGCAAGAATGGGAAAAACAACAAAGAACTTGGCAGCTTCAGGGAACTGTAGGAGAAGAAATCAAAATAGGAGGCCGAATGATTAACGGAACGACTCATAAAAAAAGCAACCCAAATTAGTGTCTCAACTACTCCTACAGACAAACGTAATGAAATCTGTAGTCATTCAAGTGAAGTAGATTGTTGGTATAATTTTACATTAGTACAGACAGTTGAAGTAGTTTGTCTTTGGGGCCAGGACAGTAATGGGCTCTCATTCAAATTCCAGATAAATGTCATGGCTAGGCCTAATATGACCTACACCGGCAATCGGATCCAAACCTAGGTCACATCACTTAAACTTGAGCCAAAAGTTTATGAGATTGGCCCCTATGTAGTGAGGAACACAGGCCAGCAATTACTGCTGTTTAATCCAGAGTGGTCTCTTAAGCACGTAGAACTACTAATGCAAATTAACGTTTCTGAGATCCAACCAGCCTGCTCCCCTTTAATACAAACATCCTTTGAAGGGTGGACAGCCTGGCTGCAAAAGCAAACACCCCTCAAAGGCAGAATGCGGAGAGACATGACTGACATGCTGGGAACAGGACTGGGAGTCATAAATGGAATTGATTCAGAGATACTGATGAATAAATTGGCCACGGCAACCAGTGACCTGACCAAATTAAAACAGCCCCTACAATCCTCCCTATTAGCATTAGGAAACAGCCAGTGGCAAGTCTCAAAAATACTCCCAGACCTCGCAAATATCAGCGACCTGGACCACGAACTGATATTAAACACACTTGGCACAGCTCAGGACAATGTCTCATTAGCCCTTAGCTGCATACAAGCTCAATTATGGATGCAGTCCACAGCTTCCTTAATTATAAGAGAAGGTAATGAAGGCGTTTTCCCTATAGAAATCCGAGGAGCTGTTCGGAATAATGCTACTAAGTTAGAAAGAAAGCTCCAATCCTGGTGGACCTTGGTAAATTTCACTTATGACCCAATGACTAACATAAGCTACTGCCTTTGCGCTTACTATACGTAATGCCACAGTTTATGTAATTCATCCTATTGTTGCATTGGGACTAAACTATGAAGGAACAGTTTTTCACCCCTCTGAACATAGAGTATGGGCTCGGATGGTAGGAGGAAAATGGCAAACAGTAAATTTAGAATCTTGCATCACACAGGAACAACAAGGATTTATCTGTGAAACTAATACACTTGATGCCAAAGACATATGTCTTTATGCAGAACAAGGCATTTGTCACTTTGAGATCCACCCAGATACTTCACCAAAAACTGTACTTGTATGTATTGGCCAAGGCTGTGTGTGCTTAAGAACTATCTGCACTTCTATGATGATAGATAATATAAATATAGCTGCCAGGAATCACTCTAATTTTTGTATTAGTAAGTTTACCAAGATTGTTGGGTGTGACTTTTTGTATTTAGCACCGGTTGTGTCTCATCAATTGATAAGGTCTAACTACACCATATACCATAAATTGCTACCCACACCTATTGGGATGGACCTCACATTAGTAAAGCAATTAGTGAAACATCAGGACCTAATTGAGATTTTAGGAGAAATCCAAAGAAACGGGAAAAAGACCTTAATCACCATCCATCATGACACACAAGAAATCAGCAGAATCTTGCAAAGAGTAAAACAAGATGCAAGTCATAACTGGTGGGACTCGCTTTTCGGGTGGTCACCTACTGCAACCGCTATCCTAAATACGTTATGTCACCCCATAATTGTCTTATGAACCTTGGTTAGTGCCTGCCTTGTGCTATCACATTGCTTATTTGGAACTACAGAGTACTAAAAAGGTTATCAGTTTTAACTGCTTTGTCAAACACACATGGAAAAGCATTGAGGGATGCCTACCGAAAAAAATCATTAGGAAAAGAATTTATGAATTAGTAAAAGAATTTACTAACTCTTTAGAAAAGGGGGGACTGAATCAGGAGGATGGGGAAGCAGAGGTTAAATGATTTACTAAGAATTGGTTTGTTAGAAGCAATGCATACTGCTTGCCCAACACTTATTGTGCCTACCAAAGCAGGATGAGAAGATATGAGACTATTGATAAGGTGAAGGAATCTTGACCAAAGATCCTGTTTTTAACCTAAAACTAACTCAAACCAGTCTTGAAGTTTGGACTTAGCCCAGGGGAATAAAGAGCATGCACAGGGAGGAAAGGTGAAAAGTTCAGGATGAGGAAGACTCTTTACTTCATCTGAGGAAGGCTCTTATTTCATCTCAGAGACCCCTGCCCACGACCACCAGACAACACTGCACAAGCGCAACGTGGATATAAATGACTTTTGGGCTCATTGTAATACGAGGCGAGGCTAGGCGGGGCTAGGTGATGAATATGTATAGGCATATTGGGAAACTCAATGAATATGGAACTTGATATATACCAAGCTGAATGCTGCTGTCGGTATGCATGACTTTAGAGGAGCTATGCCCCATGTGTCCCAGTGCTGGAATCAACATACCTCCTTTACTACTTATTCTAGTAGTGGAGTCTTTCCCGCTCATCAGGCACATATAAGCTCCTGTGCTCTGATCTACTTTCTTCAGCCTGTGTTACACTTCTGTCCTAGTGGGGTAGCACAAGTGGCTACAGTTGTAAATGTACAAAAATAACCTATAGAGGTTACCCTCCTCTCCTGTTCTTTCATGAGAACCCAGTGGAATAGCATGTCCCTTTAAAAATACAGTAGCTTTTATGATCCACCCAGCAAAGACTAAAAAAAACCAAAACAACCCTGCCTTAAACTTACCTTATATTTAAGGGAGAAAAATTTGAATCAAGAAACATCCAAAGAATGAAGGGTTTCCCCCACTGTTTCAGGAAATCACATTTACCAGTCAGTGAGGATCTTTAAAAGTTAGAGGTTTACATGTGACAGAACAGTGCAACTGTAGATTTTTAGAGATAAAGTGGGTGTCAAAAAGGAAGCTAGTGCAGAAGGATGACATGAGTACCACCCAAATTGTGACACCTATGATTGATCTGGGGAAAAAGATTGAAAACCCACTACAGTTATCTTCCACATTTCCATCTAAAATGTTTTTCCATTTGAAAAAGAAACATGAATTTTTTTGAGGGTATAAAAATCCCCAGTTGTTTCACACAGCACAGAAATACAAAACTTACACCAGAAATGGAATATGATATGACAAAAGTCTATCCCAATATGCTGTGTGAAACCCTGTGTGTGGAGAAAGGTAGAAGGACAGGATAAGGCTGTGAACACTAAGGAGTATAAAGGTCATACCTCAAATAATTGTAGCTAAGAATTGAAGTTCAGTGGTTATTAAGATTACCACAATAAAAAATCATGTGCGGCCATCAAACTTATGTCACTCAATAAAAACAGATGGGATGAATCGGCATCTTAAGTTTAGCTGTTCAAATAGCCTATTTTGAGTTCTTCTTTGAAGTAAGATGCAGAAAATTTTGCTTATGGGGAAACCTGGTACAGTAACTTTCCTACAGGAAGCATGAATACTTCAAAAGTACTTATTTCCTAACGATTTGCATAACTTCTTTTACTGAAGCAGAGGACTAGATAGCAAAGAATTTGCTGTATAGAGGAGTGAAACAACTTGTATTTTGTGTATTTAAAATTTGTTTTTTCAACATAAGTAATATTGTTAAGAGTTACAAAGCAGAATGTGAAATAACAAAACCACAATTTTAAGGATTCCTAACAAGTAATAAAACCATTCATCAGAAGATCGATACCAATCATTACTAGTGGATTTCCTTACACGGATTAGTTCTACTGCATTTAGAGCTTTCCACATACATTTCTCTAGTGATAAAATGTTTAGGGTTTTGTTGTTGTTGTAGTTGTTGTTGTAGTGTTAAAGGTTTTTTAATTTTTAAATTTTTTTGAGGGATGTTAATAGCATAAATATCTTATAACATGGTTGAAAAAAGTTTGGCTTATAGGTATAACTCATAATATATATCTTCCCGGTTTGTTTTGGTTTGTTTTCCCTGCAATAATTTTTGATGTTGATAATAAAATTGTTAATGATCTAGCAAGTGTTACTCACACAAAATAATCATGTCTAATCCAGAAAACTCTTTTCTCTTTATAGTGTTCATGACAAAAATAGTCTCTTGTTCAACTTGCTGAATTAACGAGGAATTAACAAGGAATGCAATTAGCAAAGTAGCATCAGAGATTTCATCTGCTTCAATTAATGAAGCTCATTGTTTAGAGTTGGACAGAAAACAGCCATTACATCTCATGAAAAATTGTGACATTTTAATATTAAGATGAAGCCAAGAACACTCAGTGCTGCTCACAAAGAGTCGTTGACTGGTACTCCAAATACTAGATGGCCTTTTTGGTAGGACATTTGTCCTGTCAATCAAACTTGAATGGAAATCTTCGACATTTGAGGACTGTTCTTCGGTGACCTTCTGATGATTTTGACAGTGTGGTTAAAAATGTGGGATGGAAAAGGAAGAAAGGAAATACTGTTCATGACTTGTTTTTACAAGATAGTCCCAAAGGAAAGAAACCTTCCTAATTAAGACATTAACAAGATAGTAAATTAATTACATCAAATCTATTCAAAATGACATCCAAATCTAGTTTTATACCATTAATTTAAGTCTAAATGATTTACAAGTTTTTCTAAAGTAAATCAGAAAACATGGCTACATCATCCCAAACTTCCTTTATGGTCCACATATAGAAACTAATTTCATATAAAAACAATCAAATAATTAATCAATTACTTTAATAGGCAATCAGAATGGAAACTTTTGTCTAATTTAAAAGTAATGATAAAGTAAGGTAAGCTTAGGAACAGCTTTTGAGTTCAAGCAAAATGCTTCTGTAATTTTTTTACTGAAATGCCCAGAGAGAAGACATAATTAAAAACCCCCTAACCTTTCAGTCTGTCTGGTTATTGAAGAAAAAAAGAAAAGAATGAAACACTAAGAGACAGTTCAGGTCAATCTGGGTCATTCTTTGGAGTATACCATAAAAAAAAAAAAAAAAAAGTTTATTCTGAGTGTGCCTATGTGGGTGTGTTCCAAGATATCACCTCTTTTTCTAAAAATGTGTTTCCTTTAAGTTACCAGTTCTGTTCTTTCTGAAACCCCGGTTTTCAAATACTTTCAGCTATCCTCCAAATGTTGATACATTTGTCTCAGTCCTCACGAAAAAAAATATCCCAGAAGTACCATTTTCTTTGCTGATACATGTAACATTTAATTACAAACTTGGTTAACATTGTAGTTTTTACCCCATCAACACTACTTACAAGTTTGCTTTACTCTGTCACCTGCAATATACATTCTCTCAAAGTTCACAGATGTAGCCTCTGGAGTCAAGGATTTATGTAAATAAAATATGATTTTCTGGAATTTTTAAACTTCATAATGCTGATCTTACTCATTTTTATTATTCGTTTGACCAGAAGGAAAATAAAAACCTAAGAACGGCAGATTAAAAGCCCATCAAGTTTAGTATCCTGTCTGTATCCTGTGGCCAAAGAATGGAGCACTGAGGAAGAGCATGAGGACAAGCACATATCACTGCTTCTGCAGAGTGTACTCTCAGACTCCAACAGGTTGCAGCTCAGGGACTTTGAGAGCCACAGACACTGTCTTGCATTTAATACTTGTTGATCTACTTATCTTTTATGAATGTGTCAGAAGTCTATGCAAACCTATGCAAACATCGAGGATCCCATAGCAAAGGCTCACTTAGCTTAACTGTGTCTTGTATATAGAAATTTAAAGAAATAATATAGGTCATGTCCTGCCTCAGTATTTTGAGAAAAAAAGAAAAGTTAGATCTCTTCTTGTAAGTGGAATGAAGTTATGAGGCAGCTCTGGGCTGGCTGGATCAAACTATAGACATAGAATAGACATAGAGGCAGGGCTCAGACAGCTTAATTTTCCTTCACCGCCTGCAGGGAACTGCGTCCAACACACAAATACCAAGCACAATGCAATGGTAGTGATTTGGTAAGGCAAGAAAAGAATATGCACAGGAATAGTATTGTCCAGCATTTATTTTTTCCCCCAGGATGTGAGATGCTGTGTTTACGCATGTTCCACTTCGCTGTTAGCCTACTTACAGAAGGCATCACTTCATGATGAACAGTAAGAGCAGGTACTACTTACATACCTAATTATACTGTGTTAGTTTAAAACAGTCTAGGTTTTTTTAGTAGGCGGAGGGAGCCACAGCGCCGGCTACCGAAAGGTCAAACTACTCGAAACTTCTGCTATATCCCGCATAGGGCGAATCGCTGATGGCTCTGACGATAGGCAGGTTGCTGGTCCAATTAGAGAAGTTGGTAACGCCTCTGTGACGACATATTTAACAAGGGAAAAAGAGGGGGGCCTTCCGTTTCTTCTTCCGGGGATGGCGAGGTGGCTTCCGGGGCCCACCTCGCCGGGGCCCACGCAGCCGGGCCATGCGGCCGCCGCTATCTCGGCATGGCTCGTAATGAACTTTGCTTGTTTAGTTGCTTTTAACTAGCCGTGCTGGGAGCCGGAAGGCAGAAGCGGCGGCAGCAGCTTATTTTTTTCGGCGCCCCACATGAAGAGAGACGCTGAATAGAGCCGGCGCCGCGGTGGCCGACAGCAAGGGGCGTGGCGAACAATTCCCCGATACGGAGCCCAGACGAAATCAACTTTTCAGCTCTACAAAACCGTATAAGAACTTTCAAATTGATAGAACTTGAGAACAAGCGAATCTACGGACAACAATTTTCTCCCGAGTCAAAAAAAAGGAAAAGGTAAAGATACGTGAGGAGAACAACATGGCAACACTAAGGTCAGTGAAAAGAGGGAGAGGGAAGAGGTGCCTCGGGCGCAGAGCTGAGATTTTTCTACAAAGTCGTGGTGAGGACTATAAAACAACAAACTGTTTCCCTGTAATTCATGAAGTCCATGGGAGCATGCAGAGATCCACTCGCAGCCGGTGAGAACAAGTGCTCACACTGCAGCGAGTAGTTGCTGAAAAAGCTGTAACCTAGTAGGAAACTCGAACGCAGAGAGAAGGTAGAAGATAGAGAAGAGAGGATACTTGGTTTCCAAACTAAACCAGCTCATCTTTAAAAAACTACACCTCACGAACTAATGACCCATGCAAAACAGTTGTGGGAAGACTGCCCGTGGGAGCGACTCACGTTGTAGCCGTTGTAGGGCGGGACTGCTACTCGTGAAAGTTAAAACCACGCTGGAAAAGTTCACAAAGAACTGTCTCCCGTGGGAAGGACGCCACGGCCCAGCAGAAAAAAAATAAACTCCTTTCCCTAAGCGAACTGAAGAAAGATTTTTAGAAGGGACAAACTGACTAAACAGCCCGTGTTTTGTGTCTCTGTGCTGTCAGTGGGAAAGAGGGAGGGACTGTGAAGAAAAGGTGTTCTAAAAGTTTATTTTAATTCTCATTACCCTTTTTTTCTATTATTTCTGTTAATAATAAATTTTCTTTATACTGTTTAAGTTTTGAACCTGTTTTGCCTTAGCATGTTTTTCCCGTAATCCTTATCTCAACTCATGAAGCCTTCATTTTGTTTTCCCCTCCTCTGCTCAGCTGTAGCAGAAAAAAATGAGTGAAACATTTCTCGTGAGTACCTGGTGCTTAACCAGCATCAAACCCTGACATACACTATCTATAAAATAACTTTGCTACTGTATTTGTTCTATGATCCTGACTACAAGTTATAATGGTTTCCTTCCTGAACTCTGTGAAACAAAAAAACACCTTGCTATTCTTCCTGGTACAAATGGTAACGTTAATATTTTGTTTTGTGGAAGCTACACATTAACAAAAGCTATACATAAGATGCTACAAAAACTCTGAAATAAAATTTGATTTTTACCTTCTTTAATTTTGAGGCTGTGGGCTTGGTGTTCAAAGCAAGAGAAATTTTTGTGGATTTTTTTCTGAAGTAGCTCTCCTGTCTTCAAATGACCACTGAAACAAACCTGTGGAGAAACAGAAAGGTTGTGAGACAGATTAATTGCATTTTTACAGAAGCAGACTGTTAAAAGCTGAGGTACAAAATGGAAATTTGAGTATTCTGACAAAAAAATCCCAACAAATTAAGAGCAGTCATAATAATCATTGAAAAATCGTAACTTTATCTTTTACTTCACCTCTGCCACCTAAAATAGAGAAAGAATACCTTGTTTCAGGTTTCAAAGGACTTGAAAGCACTACAGAAACTCATGTTAATGTCATCTCTCAAAGATGAGCTCAGATTTTCTTATTTCTTTTTGAGAGTCCTGACCCTTACAGGCTTTTTTCAGGATTTACTGCAAGGTTAACTTCTCTTAGGTTGGTTTTTCTGAAGTGAAGGTATATTTAAAAGGAAATAATACACAAGTGGTGGAGAAAAACTGCCTTGGTGACTGATGGTCTGTGCTAACTGCATAGTTAGTCATCACTCCTTTGCAGAGCAGCCAGCCTGAATGGAAGGTATTTCATACATGTGCATTTTTGTTAAAAAGTTCTTGTAGTCTCTTGATATTGTTCCTTTCCCTGATTAACTTTGTGTAACTACTACTGAGCTGTCATACCTGATTTTACACCAAGCTATGTGAACAATTTATATATATGTGTGTGTTTGTGTGTATATATATATATGTATCTTCATCTACGTTTGCTAACACATGACTGCAGAGAAGCAAGTTCAAGTCCACCTGAAGAACAGAAACCTGAGCACAAATGGAACTCAGATCCTACTTATGTTACATAGACATGAGTGCTGCCAGATCTTCCTCAAACCAACAGGTCCCTAGGGTTACTCCCTTTGGCTACTAAGTATTTCAGCTTTGCATTCTACCCTATTCCTCAGTGGTCTTCATTAAGAGCAATCCCTGATACACTATAAAAACACACATCTTTAGATCAGTGAATCTGTCTGTTCATTTGTATGGCTTGCCGACAAAGTGTGGTGAGAGCAGAGAGGGATGCTCTAGTAACTGTTTGTAGGGCCATGCTTTTGGTTATGGGCATGACTTTGCTTCCAGGGACATTTCCCTGCACCAGTATGAGGAGATATGCCAGTGGAAACACCACTGGATCAGGATAGCTTTATAAAAACCAGCAAACTATGCTGCTTGAAATAAAAAGATTAAACAAAGAGAAGCTGCCTACCCCTCAGCCAGGGATAAAAGGCCGTGTTTGAAGAAGGTCACAGACTTAATATTATTAGGATCAACCACTAGGCCTCTGCTCACAGTTGTTAGCAGTCTGGACTGGGCTTCCATATTGCACCTTGTCAGAGTTAGATTACCCGCTCAGTCTCCCAAACTCCAAAGAGTTGAGGAACTGGCTCTGTTTCTGGGCTTGACTAAGATGCATCCTCTGCTCTTACCTAACACACTGCAGAGATAAAGCTGGTCAAGAATGATGGAGCATGCATTAGCAGCATGGCTTTAATGGATGCTTTGACTTGTATGCCAAAGGAATATAGGAAGAGAGGATATGTAAATGTGTGCTTAGGATATATACTTCCCCTTACAGTGGAAAACCCTCTGCAGCAGTGTATGAGCATAACAATTATGAAGAAAAAAAAGCACAAAAATATGTACAGATGACTCCCACCACCTCTGGCTTCACCTTATTCCCACACAAAGGTAACAGCACTTTGTTTAGCCAATAGGCTCTAGCACTTCCAATGTGTTAGAAACTGGCAGAGCCAAAAATTCAGAACAAACTAACACCTTCCAGCAAAGCTTGGCTCACTCACAACCAGGTCACAGTATGTGTAACTCCAGCACTTTGTGCAGTTAACTTTCTGTACATAGCCTTCAGCATGGTCTGGCTTCCCATTTGGACCAACTACTACAGCAACACATTTAAAATGCTATATACTTAATCTGCCTCTGCCTTTACCCCTTATTCCTGCCATCCTAGGAAAAACCCCCAAAACCCACAATAACCAGCAAACTTACAGTTTCTTAGGCCTTCACAGTTCACCTCAGCAATGGTCTCAGTACACAAAACTGAGAGTCCTTGTGGATGTTTTACTCTTTACTAAATCAAGTTCTGGAAGAGGTCTTGCTACAAATTCTTTCTTCCTTGTAAAATAACATTTCAAGATTTTGTCTGCACTTCACTAGCTTTTTTAAATCTCACTTTCTAGTCAGGATTCCATTTAGGATAGACTTTCTAGGCGTGTTACTGGATACCGAAACAAAGGAGTTAATATCTGCATCCTCATTCAGGATGTGGGACAAAGGTACACAACCAGGCTGGAAAAGAGGACAAATCACTCTCCATCAACATTGCTGAGACTCTAGTTTTCTTCCAGAATATTCCTTCCCTACCAGATATTGGCAAGTCTAAAGGATGAAAAACAAACTGATGAGAACAAATAAGTGGTTGTCTCTCAGCCAAAACCTCTCTACATGAAGGAAATGGCATGGAGAACAGACATATGCCACTGAAGGGAAATGGGAGCATGTCATACTCAGCCATCCTCCAATGTACCATCTTGCCCTGTTGTTCAGGGTGTGAATGATCCTGAGCTTGTGACTCCAAACTGCTTCAGAAAGGGAAAGCCCAGCAGGAGTAGGCATCATGTCTCGACAACTTTGCAGAGATGAAACCAAGACTCTGCTCCAGCTAAGGGCCTCCAGGCTATGTAGGACACAGCATCCTGGAGTGTATAAGCACGTAAGTCATTGCTAGAAGTGCATATGTGTGTTTTGGCACAAATGGTGGTGACATAGTCCTTCTGCAGGAGGCTACTCCCTCCCAAGTCATCATGGACAGGAGCTGCCTGTCTCGAAGGGATCCATGTACCATGAGTGCTTTGATGAGAGTCTGACATATGCAGTTCAATTTAAGCTTTAAACTATTCTTTGCACTTGTTTCAAGTATGAGATCAACTTTCCTGAATACCATCATCCCCAAATAGCACACTGCACTTCCAAAAATGCTTATTAGAACTTTATACAATATATTTCCTTCTCTCTGTTCTAAATATCTCCTCATGCATTCCACCTTCACACTTGCATTTCTCATCACCACACTACATTCATGATTCACAGTCATCCAGTCACCAACTGGTGCACAGAGTTATTTTCAACTTCTCTGTTATTTTCAACTAAGGACTATAGAGTCTGAAGCAGAGGCATTATTAGAGTTTGGTACTAGCTGACAATAGTTTGATTTTCTCACCCATTTCTCTTACTCCTCAAAGTCATCTGGTAAATGCAGTTTGAAATGTGATGTAATTAGTGTAATTAGGGTTCAGTTCTCCAGTTAAATTACCAACGTCAGAATCAACTGTCAATTTTCAGTATATTTTACAATCAATCTCAACCCTCTAACCTATGCATTTTTCAGAATGCAAGAGTGCTTTTTCAAAGTCAGCTATCTAGAATATCTGGTTATCACTCTTCTGACAGAAGCCAGCTCTTTTGTATCATTAAGTACAGGCAGTACCTACACCAAAATAATAGTGGAAGGAAATAGATACAGCAGAAAGATGATACACTGCCATATGGGCTTTTTGAATAGGTACAAGCTGCTTTTTGTAATAATTAGTAATTACAGTACACATTTCTTTGTTCATACCCATAGAACAGGTTCTGCTGAGTTTCTTGACAGAAGAACCATAACATTAAAAATTACTTAAAACTACTGCATTTGCATTTATACATAGCTTATTCAAAACCTGAAGATCCAGAAATACCATAAATACATTCAGCCAAGAAAGTAGAGAAAGCATCCAGCTCCTGCTACAGCTTTAGAGAAGTCTTCTACTCTTAGTAAAGCATGCAAGAGGAATATAGGAATTCATCTGTGAACTGAAATCCCAGTTTTAAACTCTAATTCATTATTCTCTTCTGTAATGAACAGTATTAACAATTTGACATCATCATGGAAAGGCCTGCTTTATAAGAAATCGTGTCTATGAATATCCAAGCCACATCTAATGCTTATGACATGGACACACTAAATAATAAGATACTAATTCTGCATATAAATATCTGCAGTGTGTTAGGATTTCAGAGAGAAAAGAGCAGCATAGATTTTATGTCCAGTAGGGACCCCTGGTGTTTAAGGAAGTTTTAACAGGATCAACAACCCTAGCAGAAAAGGAATCCATTACTTTGGAGTCAGCTGCCTTTCTGCATCTGCACCTGTTGCATCTTCCTCTTAAATTAAGGAACAGCACATAGTTGTATTATTAATTGTGAGTGTCTTACAGATCTGTCTTAGTCTTGCAAATGCTTGCACAGCACACCTCATACTCACACAGGCCAGAAGTTGGCTACAAAGCACCTGGTTACTCGAAGGGCAAGATTCTGGGGCTGGACTGCAAGCAAATTTAGCTAAGGCCTTGCAAATTTCCGGACACAAGGTTCTCTGCATTCTTGCAAGATACCCTAATGTCCTTGTCTTTCACAGAGGCAGCTGTAGTGAGCCAGTATGGCCTGAGAACAGACATGAAATTCTATGTAATTGCTGGCTTGGGCCAGCTTCCTTTCTGATCAACTTCATCAAAATAACTGATAAGGCCTTAAAAAAACCCAAATGAACCAACTTATTCATTATTATTGTTTTAAGTTAACTGCTATGAAGCACAGCCCACTTTCAGAGAAGCCACATATCTACCATGCAGAATGCTACAAAACCTCATACTTAAAGGTGCGTTTGTCACCCTAACCTCTGATCTATCCCAGATCTCTGTACTGTTCCTCTCCCTACACTAAGCATCTTTGATTTTATCTTAGACTCTAGCTTCTGCAGATAGTGTGTGGGGTATTCTGCCCTTTTTTAGATTACCTTGATTTTATGTCTAATTCCTGTTAGAAAATTGCCTCTGGCATTCCCAGAAATAACTAATGCTCTTGCAATTCCTAAGAGCATTCTCTGCGTCTTGAATTGGCAAGGCATTTGTAGACCTCTTCACATGGAGCTAAGTTGCCTTTGGTCTGTACTGCATTCTGGGGAATTATCAGGAGGATCTTTCCAGAGTCATCATATCCCTCCAGCATAAGTTTGAGGAATATTACAAGAGGAGAAGTACTGTAGCAATATGTCCTTATTCTATAAGCCAGCACAGAGGATTGTTAGCAAATTGAAATGTACTTCTGGCAGCATTTAACTTAACAGTATTACCATCTAACTTTGCAGACAAACATTTCACACACTTATGTAGCCTTCCATTATCTGAAGGGACCTACAAGGAAGAAGGATTCTTTATCAAGAACCTCAGTGATAGGATAAGAAACAATAAGCTCAAACTGAAAGAGGAGAAATAGATATCTGGAAGAAATTCTTTACTGTGGGGGTGGTGAGGCACTGGAACAGGTTGCCCAGAGAAGCTGTGGATTCCCCATCTCTGGAAGTGTTGAAAGCCAGGACAGGGCTTGGAACAACCTGGTCTAGTGGAAGGTGTCCAGGCACATGGCAGGGGAGTTGGAACGAGAGGATCTTTAAGGTCTCTTCCAACCCAAACCATGCTGTGATTTTATGCTGTGTACCAGCTGTGGAACACTACAAATGGTACACTATGGAGAATACGTGAAAACATGGGCGTTAAGTCATTTGGGAATAAGGGGGAAGCAGCGTCACCTTGCCTCCCTTTTCTTCATTTTGCCTCTTCGGTAAACATAAGAAGCTGATTTTGTTTAGTCTTTGGTCACTAGTCAAATGACTCTGGGGAAAAAATAGACCCAATATATTTAATTCTATTATTTTCCATTTAGCTGCTTACAATGTTTTTCTATGCTTCCCGACAAGCAGGTCCCAATTAGAGCCAGACAGGCGTTGCTGCATGGCCTGTTGCCCAAAACAGCAGGGCACTGGAAACATGGATTTTCGATTTAAAGGCTGCTTTAGTTACGACAGGACGGAACGGGGGGAGCACTGCGCGCCGAGGCACCGCCCCCGGGAGGCGCGTCACCGACGGTCGGCGCGGGTCGGTCGATGCGGAGCGGTGTCGGCAGTCGCGCCATGCACTCCCTCACCCAAGAGATCCGGAGCTTCTCCAGGGCCAACCTGCGGAAGCAGCGCACCCGCGTGACGACGCTCACGGGCCGCAGGATCATCGAGACGTGGCGCGGCGCCTGCTTGCACATGGAGGAGGAGGAGGAGGCGGCGCCCGGCGGCGGCTTCGTGCAGGACCTCAGCGCCGACCTCCAGGTCGGCGTGGTGAAGCCCTGGCTACTGCTGGGTGAGTGAGCCTGGGGGCGGCGTGCAGGGAGAGGGGGTGGTGCGCCGGCCGGGCAGGGGCTCAGCGCAGCGACGGGCACGTTCTTTCTCTCTCCGTAGGGTCACAGGATGCTGCTCACGACCTGGAGACGATGAGAAAGCATAAGGTAACGTTACAGGGACATACAAATGCATCTCGCGTAATGCGTGCAGTGAGTTTCACTTGTAAATTAAAAATTCTAAAATATTCTCTAGCAAATCTGAGTAAAACTGTATTCCACTTGCATTTTCAAAAGGCTGCTCCATTTGCAGGTGGATGGGTTTCTGTTGGCTTCACGAGAAACTGAAGTGTTTTCAGAGAATACCAGAATCTTCCAAGGGACTTTTGGAGATTGTCTAGTGCAAACGCCCTGCCAAGGCAGGGTCACCCAGAGCAGGTGACACAGGAATGTGTCCAGGTGGGTGTAGAATGTCTCCAGACAGGGAGACTCCATGACCTTCCTGGGCACTTGTTCCAGTGCTTGGCCACCCTCAATCTAAAGAAGTTCTTCCTCATGCTGAGGTGAAACTTCTTATGTTTTAGTTGATGGCCAATGCTCCTTGTCCTGTTGCTAGGTACCACTGAAAAGAGTCTTGCTGCCCTGCAAGAATGATGATTGTTTAGAGCTGTTTAATGGAACAGATTTCTATGCTGCTATATGTGTTTCCACTTCAGACACTAAGCAGCACCATTCCCTCTTGCCTTATGGGCATTGATGAAACTAGAAAAACAAAGCAGCTTCTCTAAGTCTGTCCCAAACTTTTGTTTTTTCTCTCTTGCAGTAATGGGGTGATAAGGCCTTTGAACAGTGGTGCTTCTGCAGGACAGGGTGTGCACCAGGTTGGCATCTGGTGCCATCTAAATGTCAATTTACTGTAACTTAACCCACAACCTGACTGTAGCCTGGACAGAGCAGAGATGGCAGGAGGCCAGAGGTGGTGTCGCCTGCCAAGAACAGTTTACTCTGTAATCTTTCTGCTTCAGCAAGTGGTTCTGGTAACCAACCAGAAGGAACATTGAGCTGATGGGTTAGAGAAGGCTTGAAATTTGGGGGATTGTTGGGTGGTCTGCTTTCATTCCTATTGCTTTCTCTTTTATTTTCCAACCATGTGCTGACAACTCCCTTTTCTGCTGAAAATCCACTTTTTAGTCTGCATTTGAGCAATGATCTTTTCATTTCCTCTCAGAAAAACCCTGAGATTTATCACAGTATGTTTTAGCACACTTTGAAACTTTGCTTGGAGAAAAGCATACCACAGACAGCATATGTATGTAAAACTGAACGTTGCATCTTGTGTAAGGTAGAGTCTCTATATGCCTGAAGATTAACTCACCTTTGTTACTACTCATTTAATTTGCTGTCTTCAGAAAATGCCTTTTTTTTTCTTTTCTTTTTTTTTTTACTTAGGTCACTCATGTTCTAAATGTGGCATATGGAGTCCAAAATGCCTTCCTCAATGACTTTATATACAAGACCATTTCCATTCTGGACCTCCCAGAAACTGATATTACCTCCTATTTCCCTGAATGTTTTGAGTTTATTGAGAAAGCCAAGATCCAGGTATGGTCTATCAATAATTAATGTTAGTAGTTATCCTGTTTAGATTATTTATTACACTATTCAAGAACTAAAGCAGCTTCTTTTGCTAAAAGAAAATACGGTACCAAATGAATAGTTTTTCCATTGTCTTTTTAAATTTTAAATAGAAAATCCAAGTAAATTCTAAGCATTCCTAGAGACATGGCACTGCTGTTAATCTTCATTCCCTCCAGCACTGCTTTTTCAGGATGACTGTCTTGAGTTTTAGAGAAATGCTTCTTTAATACAGTTAGACCAGGGGTTGAGTTTAGATAGAAAAATTGCATCATAAATCCAAGTCGGTATCCCTGACAGAAGGAAATGGAGGAAATTTACATATCCATTGGGGATGTTGTTTTGGATTAGAAACCAGCCTGGATTAGAAGCAAGAAACAGGCTTTTACAGATCTGTGTGGTTTATCATCAGCTGTTCACCATCTTTGTGCTTTTCATCATAGAATCATTGAATGGTTTGGGTTGGAAGGCACTTTAAAGATTATCTAGCTCCAACCCCCTGCCATGGGCAGGGACACCTCCCACTAGACCAGGCTGCTCAAAGAAGAGGCTATGAATCCAAATATATACCAAGAATATCAGAGAATGTGTTAGTAGTTTTGGAGCCAAAAGTGATTTTAACTGCTCACAAAATCCTGAAAGGATGTGACATAGAAAATAGGCTGAAAAACCCTTCTGGGGTTGCTTGGCAGAGTTATCTGTAACCAGGAACATGCTCAACTCACAGCTGTTAAATTCAGGCTTACTGTTTAATTTACGACAACTGTTGTTTTGGTATCCAAACTATAACTCAACAATCAAACATTATTGCATGTTATTCTACCATATCTGTCAGGTTCATTGTTTATGTAGATTGGGATTAAAGATGATCTTGCCCCAGTTTTCTTTGTGTCACAGTGTTCTTTCCTTCTCTCATTTATAATTTACAAGCTATGTGATAACATATTGTCACTTAATGACCTTTTCAAGGTTTCTAATTACGGTTTCCAGTTCATTTCTAAATGAGAGTGTCCATTCATAACGGCTCAATTTTGCTTTCTGCCTCTGGTGTTTATGTCCCAGTTACTATTTTGTAAGTTAAGGAGTTTTCAGGAAAACTTTTACAGCAATATTAGTAATTTTCTGATGGGAGAGGTGAATGAAAGAGAAGGTAATTGATGGAATAGTTGTTCTCCAGGATCCGTTCAAAAAGCACATGATAGTGGTATACAGAGACAGATCTCTGGGTGGTTTGAATTACTTTATTTGCTTTGTCAAAATAGTGTTAAAAGAGCTTATGATAAATTGTGTCATGAAGTGCTCTTCTGTTTAAGTAATCACAGAGATACTACTGTTTCATCTCCTAAAATGGGGGAGGAAGAGATGTTCACTGGTGAGAGAACATGATATATGAGAAATTATTTCTAGAACGTGGTTAACTCAATGAAGGAAGTATGAGAGCACGTGAATTTGAGAATGCAAGTGAAGCCTGCACTGTTCTGTAAGTCATTGCCAGCTGGGTATTTGTAACAGGATTCACTTTTCTAAGATTGTAATGGCTCAAGTCTCTAGACACCATGGTACGGATTCTGATACTGATCAGAGCTCAACTTTTCTTCTAGGCTCCAAACTGGTAGGCAGGTTTTCCATGACATGTTCAGTGACCCATGTCACGTCATAATACTGAGGGAATATGAATGAGGGATACTTTTTTATATGTTTAATATCTAATAATAAAACTTCTGAAATCTTGTGTTTCCAAAGAGAAAATCTTTGCTTATTCATGAACAACGCTTCTTATTGCTCCCTCTGTCTTTCCTAAGGAAAAAAGCCTCTGTTCCACTGCTAAGTAAAATGGATCCATAAAGACTATATTAGTCTTCAACTTCACCAAAAACGTTATGCTACTTTTAAATTTCTTTCCTTGATGAGGCTTTTTGCCCACTGTGTATAACCACTGTATAAACCTTTTATGTTGGTGGAAGGTGATTTTGCTTCTCTCTCCATAAAAATTAAAAAAAAAGCCCCAACTTGTTCTTGAATCTTATATGGTTCTTGCAAGTCCATAGACCATTTCTGGGCAGGAAAACTTAGGGTATCAGGATCAGAGCAAGGAGTTCTTGGTAAATAGAGATGAGTTTTCTATTTGCAATCTGTTTCTCACTTTTATTCTGTATTCATAGCTAATACAAAAGTAGTTAAGAATGACATGCCAAATTTGGTTTTGTATGAATTGTAAACAATGGACTTTAGCAAGGAAAGATAAATATTCTCAGTATTACAGTTGGTTTAATATTATGGCCCAGATTCATTCATGTTCAATAATTTTCAGGATTCATGGGTATCACTATATAATTTTTGGCAGTGCAAAACAAACCAGTTATTTAAAAAGACACATCAAACTTAAATGTGAAAGAGGGAAACAAAGTATGAACTGTACAAAGGAAAAGAAAAATTGCTTCCAATGCATATTATTTACCCATGTTGTTTTTGTCTCTGGGTAAAATTCCCATTAAGTAACTTGTGCCTGTTAAGGGCAGTCAGAACAGGCTCTTTATAACTAGAATAGTTCTGTTTAGCCTCAAGTATCTGAGCACATCACGTCATGTTTCAGTATCTTCATTCAGAAGATGGAGGTGCTGGGGATTTGGTGGTTTCTTTTTGTGTCAAAGGGGCATTTGGCAGACAGTTCGGACTGAGCCCTTTCCAGATCATAGTCTGACATACAAATATGACAACATCACAAAGCCTGGGCCTTGCAAATATTGCTTAAGATGTGCTAGATTGTCTAGTTGTCTTTGCATTAATTTGGGTGTGTTATTTCATAACAAAACTTGCAGTGCCTAAAAAGAGCCATTCAGGTGTCTCAAAGGTTGTGTGGGAAATGTTTAAGTAGGATAAAAACCATTAATTTTATATATAATTCAGGATAAGCCTGAATTCAACCCCCAGAAGAAGCATTTGTGAGTTTATGGGAGGTTTAGTAGTTTTGGATTCTGCACCCTCATTCCCAGTTAAGGGACCTTAGTTGTACCAGCTATACCAGCTGCTGCAGTTGTACCAGTTGTGTGATGGGAAGGAAGAGATCTGTTGCAAATCACATGGTATCTTTTCTAATTTTTCTGTTCCTGTGCATGATCCCTGTTACCCAGAATCTTCCGTGCAGAGTACACAAGAGACATGCGACTGGAACTACAAGATGTTCTAAAATCTGCCTCTGTGCCTAGCTGTTTGCTGCCTTGCTATGTTTTTAACCTTTAACAAGATCCTGTCAAGTTCCTTTCCATATTGAAAATAAAATCTATTTCAAAATTGCCACCCAGTTAGATCAGATACTTTAGTATCCCAGGTGTCTGTGATTTAGTTTTAAATGAAGGGCCTCAGGAAGAAGGACAGAGGATGTGTTTTACTAATATGGTATGAATTAGGTTTGAAGAATTTGGTAATAATAAAGGGTTTGGGGTAGAAAAGTACTTAATTTCACACTTATGCTTATATCTGTATTTGGACTTATATGTGTAAATATTTGCTTTGAGCTCAGCAAGGAGCTTTCAGTAAGTCTTAAAAGAATTTTATATAAAGTTTCTTACACTTGTTATCTACCTAATGACTATCCCAACTTATATTTCATTTCTTTCTTGGAGGATGGCGTGGTACTGGTTCACTGTAATGCAGGAGTCTCCCGTGCAGCGGCTGTAGTCATTGGTTTTCTAATGAATTCAGAAAGACTGAGCTTTGCCAGAGCCTTTTCCTTGGTGAAAAATGCAAGGCCTGCGGCTTGTCCAAATCCTGGCTTCATGGAGCAGCTTCACAAGTACCAAGAACAGATTATAAAGGCAAACGGAAGCATAAACAATCATGACTGATCCAAAGGGAGAAGTGAAATAATCTGTTTTGACTATACAGGAACATATGTTGGTTATACTTTAATGTGTCATTTTGAAATCCCCTTTCACATGTGCATTTTCAAGTCTTTATGTACCCTCCTTTGACCCTCTTTTTTCCAGCATGTCATCAAAAAGCCAAATGGTGTTGTACTGACTTCAAAGAAGTTTTGCCTAAAACCAGGGCACTAATAAAAAGATAAAGCTCAGTTTTCCTTGAAATATTAGAAAACAATATAATTATGGTTTGCTTACTGAACCATCAGAAAATGCAGGCAGTAGAGAAAGGAAATAAAATAACTGAAATAAATTGCTTTCTTTCCAAATCTGTGCATTCCTAGTTGGTTGTAAAATCTAGATAATAAAATGTTCATATAATGAAGTACCTTGATACTGGATTTTAAAATTATATTGCAACTATAGATGATATAACGGAATTTTGTGGGCTAGCAAGCCATTAATTTTTTTTTGAAATTAAAATGATGGTCTTTTGAGGATGCTCAAAATGCTTAGGATGCTTTAATACTTTGTGTATTTATACTGTTTTTCATCTAGTAGTGATTTGAAGTGCATTATCGTGATGATTCCAGTCTTGGAACTAGCAGGTTTGGGGTTTTTTTGTAAATCATTTCAGCAGCGATTAAAAAAAATGTTGATCTGTCTCTGCTCATGGTACTGTCTTTTCTTCACATTTGGTCCTCACATGCTGTCCTCTCACTCCATTCCACATGATATGTAAAGAACAGACATCATAGGGTATGTAATTTTGACCCTCCTGAGAGACTCCAGGCTGAAATTACTGTCTTAATATGTCATGTTTTAAAAAAAAAAAAAAAATCTGTACAAGACTTTAATAGTATTTTGTGGCCTTCATGCCAGCTCTTAATGCTTTGATATATTAATATGCAGCAAAATAAAGAGAACACTGTGTTTGGATAAATTGTGTGATAAAGTGATTTTAAAGGTTTGGTTTCAAGATTGGTGTTCTGTCCTGGTACCAGTAGTTTGAACTGTAGCATATCATTATGTTTGAACCACGACCTCTCTTGTTCTCAATATGAATTGCTCATGCTCAAGAACATGTAGTGCCAGGACAAGGGGGAATGGATTCAAAGAAAGAGAGTAGGTTTAGATTAGATTATTTACAGTGAGGATGGTGAGGCCCTGGCACAGGTTGCCCAGAAGAGCTGTGGCTGCCCCATCCCTGGAAGTGCCCAAGGCCTGATTGGACGGGGCTCAGAGCAACCTGGGATAGTGGAAGGTGTCCCTGCCCATGGCAAGGGATGGAGCTGGATGAGCTTTAAGATCCTTTCCAAGCCAACCCATTCCATGATTCTATGCTAAACGTTAATGCGGGGTTTACGCTGCATCTGATCGCTGGTCGTGGTCATCGTTCCCCCGTGTCCGTGCGGGTACAGCTCACTGCGTTGTCCCGGCGGACGCGGGTGGCTGTGGTGCTGGCAGCCTTGGCAATGACTGACAGCCCTTTCCCTGGGGAGGCAGTGTAGAGAAGCTGCTCTGAGTTCTCAGCCTGTGGAAGCAACCCAGGACAATCCCCTTAACGGTAACCGCGGTTCCTTCAACTCCGTTCACGACCTGGCCCTCCACGGGGGCACCGTTTGCCGAGGAGCCGTGAGGCGACAACCCGGGCCTGCCTCATGCCCGGCCCCGAACACCTCACCCCCGCGACGAAGTTCCGCCCGCCCCGCTTCATCACAATATGTCGGGGGCGGGTCGGAAGTGACGGCAGCAGGAAGCTCTGTCTCGTTTGAAAGTGCTTGGCGGAGGCGCTGCCGCCCCCTTCTTTCCGCCATCCGGGCCGATATGGCCGCCTTCGCCATGGAGCTGCCGCCCGCAGGTGAGCCGGGCCCACGGGCTCCCTCCCCACTCACGCCGTGCTTCGGCTTTGCTGGGCGCCGCTTCAGAGGGCTCCGTTTCCCGGCCGGAGGTGCCCGGCGGGTCTCCCGGCGCTGCCTGCTCTCCGGGAGAGGGGAGTGGGGCCGGGGCCGACCTCCTGCTCTAGGCGAGGGAGTGTGGATGCTGCTGAGCTGGAGTGGGCAGTGGGAGATGACGCCGGGAAGGGGCGGTTCGCGCTGGGGTGAAGCGAAAGAGGAGGGTTTAAATCGATCGGCCGCCACTTGTAGTTGCGAAAAATGCACGGTTGTGATAAACTTGGCTTGCCTGTAAAATGAATGATTAAACCGCCTTCGATCTCATCAATAGTTGTAAATATCTCAAAGGCGGGTGTCAAGAGGGCGGTGCCACGCTCTTTTCGGTGGTGCCCAGCGACAGGGCGAGGAGCAATGCCCATAAAGCAAAACATAAGGAGTTCTATCTCATCATGATGAAGAAATTCTTTACACTGTAGGTTGCCGAGCACTGGAACAGGCTGCTCAGGGAGGTTGTGGAGTCTCCCTTTCTGGACACATTCCAAATTCACCTGGAGACGTTTCTGTGTCTCCTGCTCTGGGTGACCCTGCCTTGGCTGGGGGTCTGGACTAGATGTTCTCCAGAGGTCCCTTCCAACCTTAGCGATTCTGGGATTCTGTGATCTTAATCACTTATTGTATCTTGTGTTACATTTCTTTAATAGAACCCACAATGGGAAAAGTTAGCTCACTTGTCTTTTTCATATTTTAAAATTTTGTTTTCAGGAGCTGAACCAATGACTCTTGGCTCCCCAACGTCTCCAAAACAAGGAACTAGTGCTCAATTTCTCCCTGGGTTTTTGATGGGTGACTTACCTGCACCAGTGACTCCGCAGCCACGTGCTTTATATGGCCCTTCAGTTGGTGTAATGGAAACAAGGTCTCCACTACTTGCAGGTCAGAATATGTTAAATGCTGAAAAATTGTCCTGAAACCAAAAAATTGGTTTGTCTCATTGTTCTGCATGCTGTTGCAGACTTGAATCCTTATAGTTTTATATCTTTCTATAAGCAAACTCCACTGATTGAATAAGTGGTGAACTCAGTGTATTTGATTATAATAAATGTTTTAAATGTGGCAGTTTTGGTATCAGGAAAAGTTTGTTTTACAGGGAAGGTAATAGGAACCTCTCCTAATACAGTATCAATTTATATGACTCTTTACAAGTCAGTTACACGTATATTGATGTGTTCTGTTTGTTTAAAACGGAGATATCTGCTGGCAAACTAAACGCAGCTTGTGCAAACTGCTAATTTCTTTGCAGAAATTTTTCTATTTCTTTGAATTCTAAAAGGCCACTTACAGATTGTCGAACTTAAAAAAACTGGGTGGAGAAAAACTAAAAATATACTTCTTAATTAGTATCTAGTGGTTGTAGCTACAGTCTTGATATCTGCTGTCATTGGACTGGAGTAGTGACTTTTCCTAGCTGTAGATACTCATTTCTCTTTGACCACCTAATCAATCAGACTAGGAGAAGTTCTTTACCCATGTTAGTATTGTATGTTTGTTTTCTTCTCTGAGAAGAATGAGTGAGTAGTTGGCATGTCATGGGTAATCTTGGCTTTTGTACTAAATCAGTTGGCATAATATAATATCTGATGGTGTTAATTTGCTAGTCATTTTGAAGGAGAAATTGAGGATTAAAGTACTGCAAAAATTTATCTTAATAAAATATTCTCTTCTTTGAATGTCAGGCAGAATTGGATTTGATTTTCTTTCTAGGTCCCTACCAACTTAAAATGTTCCATAATTGGAGGTTTGTTGGTCTGCTTCTTGCTCTTGTCTGCCTGCCCTTATCTGTCTGGGGAGCAAACCTCTTATGAAAATATATATGAAATTGAAAGTAATCACATAAATTTCACCTAATTGTTTTTTAAAGGGTTTATTGCAGCCTCAGAGTATCAATTTTAGGAAAAGGGGAGCCAGTAAGATACTAACACAGAATTCCCAAAGGGAGTGATCAAGTAGATCACTTCAACTGAAAACCTTGATGGGAGAGTGCTTTATGTAATGCACATTATTCCATGTAACAGTATCAGTTCTTATATGTGTTAAACAGTTTAGTGGAGTCTTGAAGCTCAGAATTTAGGATTTAAGAGTAATTTGGAAAAGCTTCGTTTCCAAATGTTTTGGAAGTGTAAACTTGATGCAAACTACTTTTTTATTCCCTGGGGTAAATCCACACAAAGTGTTAAGATACGTGAAGTTCTTTTAGGGAGTTTAATTCTCTGTTATACTGGAAGTCCCAAAGTTTACAAAATGGGAGGGCAGCTGGTTTAGCTTCATCCTGGCTATGTGCAAGCTAGTCCCTGCTCTCAAGAGCTTACATTTCTATTTAATGTGAAATTAGATGGGAAGCTAAGGAATTTGGACAGTGGGAATGGGACAGCAATGTGCAATGTCTCTGTGCATTTTGGTATGGTTCTTCAACATGTAGGATATCTCAAGTCTTAAAAATCTTGCTTTTATGTCTCTACTATAGGCAAGTTAGTCTTTGAAGCAATTAAAATAGACTCCTAGCCTGGCTTAAAATTGAAAGATACAGCCATGCTCAGAACTTCAGAAAAAGAACCAGTAGACAGTGAATAGAATGGGTTAATAAGAGGTCTGAAAGTTCTAAATGGTACTTCTGTAGGATGCCATTTGAGACACATGTGATGCTCCTACCTAGAACATTCAAACCTGAACAGTTTGCTAGGACAGATGGCTTTGCAAACCTCCAGTGAAACAATCAACAGTCTCAACAACAATCAACATGAGAGCATGGTTGAATTTATTATTGAAGAACAAGTAGCACCAAAGCAAATTACAAGTTTTCTCATGGTCTTTTGTTCCTTTGAATTACAGGAGGGTCTCCCCCACAACCAGTAGTTCCCACGCATAAAGATAAAGGTGGTGCTCCACCAGTTAGAAGCATATATGATGAGTTATCTAGTCCTGGGCTTGGATCAACACCTCTATCCTCAAAAAGACCAGTAAGTGTCTTCAGTACTGGCCTGTTCTTAGCAGAAGATGTGAGGCAGCTTACTGCATCAGTGAAATCTCAAACTTAGTTGTATAAACTGCTGTAGCAAAATGACTGATGATCCTTCAGATCATGCTGTTGCTTAGTCTGGGTTGTTCGGTGTACCTGTTCCTGTGTACACTAAACAAGAGGTGTGGTCATGAAGCAAATTCCTGTTGTTGCTAATTTGCAGTACAGTAGGAAATGAAAAATGCAAGTCGTGCCTCAGTTATGCTTTGTACATACAAATTCAGCCTTATTGCAGCTTTTCACTTTCTTGTAAGTTTATTGGGCTGCTGATTGCCAGAAGGACCCTTTCACAACCTGAAAGGAGGTTGTAGCAAGGTGGAGGCTGGTCTCTTCCCCCAGGTAACAAGTAATAGGACAAGAGAAAATGGCCTCAGGTTGCACCAGAAGATGTTTAGATTGGATATCAGGAAAAATTTCTTCACTGAAAGGGTGGTCAGGCACTGGAACAGGCCACCCAGGGAAGTGTTAGAATTGCTGTCCTCGGAAGTGTTCAAAAATGTGTGGATGTGGCACTCGGGGACATGGTTTAGTGGTCAAGATGGCAATGCTAGGTTAATGGTTGGACTTGATCTCAGAGATCTTTTCCAACCTTAATAATTTCGTGTTTCTATGATTATATTTTAGAAGGCAATAGAGGCACTTATTGAAACATAGCAAATTTTTTTCCAAGTAAAATAGCTAATCAAAGTTTTGGTAGACAGTTGGGATTAATTTTGAAAGAGGAACACTCAATTTCCTACAAGGTAAATTTTATAATAATCTCTTCTGCTTAACTGACTAATCAAGCATTACTAGGTCCTTTTTCACTGAACCCTTTTGATACAAGGAGAACACTTTTCATTGAATGAGCAGTCTTTCTATTGAGTGCTGCCTTCTGAAAAGTTTATTCTGAAAGCTGAGGTTCTCTGTGAAGGACAGAATCCAATAGTGTCTTAAAGGATTGGATATTAAATTTCAAAAAATGTTGAGCAGCTATCAGAACACATGTTCCTAGGTCTACAGGTACTCCAGGTTGTTTGATTTTGTATCTAAGAAATGCCATGATTCAGGCTAAAAATAGACTAAAATTGTTTCGGGTGTTGAAATCCTATGTTAAAACAACTACTACCATCTAAAACTCAAAAGTATACTTTCCTTCTATGCACTAAATAGTTGAGCAGGAAAGTAAGTCTAGTAGTAGTCTCCCTACAAGTGGAGGTTATGTTTCCATGATTTCTGGACCCTTTAGGCAATGAAAATGCTGATAAACTTAGGATACTAATATCCTTCCCATCAGGATGCACATGAATGCGTGAATTATTAATAGAGCAGCAATAGTGACATGACTATTTTGAGAAGTTAAACTAAAAGGTTCTGAGTATTGATACTTAGACCTACTTTGTTTCACAAAGCATATGTCAAATATATTGTCAAATAACTTTTCATTAATACCTCTTGGTAATCTTTTATTAAATATACATGCGAATATCTGTTCATACCTTTAAAAGTTTGGAATAACTTAAGCCAAACAGTTAATATTATTACCTGAATGTTTAAATCACTTGAAAAATGACTCTCTTGATCTGAGCAGTATACCTATAAGAATGATTTGTTGTTTTCTGTATCTTAATGCAGGCCAGCTTTACTTTAACACAGAGCCCATCAGTTGGAATTCTTCCATTGACTCCGGGAGCAGGTAGATGTCCTGTCAAAATTTCTAATCTCTTTTCTTACTGTTTTCTTTAATACAGAAAAATCATCACTGTGCAAGCTACATCAGTTCCTTGCTAATTTATGAAGAGGTTGTGTATTTTTTAGCTTTTCAAAAGGTATATGGATATGAGTAGGAAATAATTATCCATTCTGAGCCTGACGGAGTTTCAATCAACTTTACATGTTCCTTGTTCCAAATGTGGTATTGAACTGAGCATGGGGGTGGTTGTAATTGAATGAAGCAGCTGAGACTGATGGATTGCCTTCTATCTTCACAAGGTTTGATATCTTGTCTATGAACTGGTGTCTTCTTGCTAAGCTTTATTCTGTTGGCCTGTTTCTATTTGGCAACTGTATTAAGCTGTTGGTGTTTAGAAGTCAAAGAGAACACTAGGTTGCTAGTCATAAAAAATTATTAGTGTGTTTGCAGATGTGAAATTATGGTTGACTTACTTTTTGTGTCTGTGAGTAAATCCCCATCAAACTCTTCCATATACAAGTGAAATGCTTGACACTGAATTTATTCTTTTACTATAAACTTCTGTCTTGCAAAAGAAATTTGTTCAACAATACCATTTCAATTTAACAGCTTCAGGCATGTTCAGTCCTGTAAGTATTGGGCAGCCTAAGAAGACTACTCTATCTCCTGCTCAGCTAGATCCTTTTTATACTCAAGGTGATTCCCTTACTTCAGAAGATCAACTTGATGACACATGGGTAACTGTATTTGGGTAAGTTGATTTCCAAAGTATTAGAAAATCCTGGGTGAAGTCTTTACAGCATATGGAGAAGAAATACTCGGGCATTGATGTTGTCTGGCATTGGTAGGTGCTATAGGAAATACAGCTATGGTTCAAGCAAGCAAACACTCATTTCAGGGAGGCATCTTAACTTAAGGTACACATTATTTTTTCTGGTTAGAGAGGCACCATTCTACTGTGGGGGTGTGTGGTAAAGTTCCTAGAAGGTGGTATTTCTCAAGTCACTGCTTCTGATGTCATTACAGTGGTCTTTTCTGGATTTCTATAAATGCTTCATAGGGTTTATCTTAACACCTGAATTCTTAAACTACTCATAATTTTTTGAGTATTTTTTTCTGTCTTTCAGATTTCCTCAAGCATCAGCTTCCTATATTCTTCTACAGTTTGCTCAGTACGGAAACATATTAAAGCATGTGGTATGTCTTAGTTTGACACTTAAGTCAGAAAACATTGCAAATTATGCATTTAAAAAACTACATTTCACAATGTTCACTTAATCTCATACAGATGTCCAACACAGGAAACTGGATGCATATTCGATATCAGTCTAAGCTTCAAGCCCGGAAAGCCTTAAGCAAAGACGGAAGAATTTTTGGTGAATCTATCATGATTGGTGTCAAGCCTTGTATAGATAAAGTAAGTTAATAGTTGTTTTTAGTTAAATATAAGGCACTGCTTTTGGTCTTTCTTTTTATTTTTCCTGACCTCTTTAATTTTTTTTTCTTTTGGAATTGCAAATTGTAGGTAGTTCATCTATATAAGATGTAGTCTGTTACACGTTTATGTAAGCTTTTTCTTAAGTATTTGTCAACATTTCCTGCTGAGAAGGATCATTATGGGCAATCTCTGTGCTCCTTGGAAGTTACAATGCACAGAATTATATTGCTATATGAGACAAGGAAATGAAACCATAATGTAAGAGACGAGATAAGTTTCCTGACAGGAATTTCTGGCTTTTAGGGCCTGCAATAGAGACGTAATGGCAGATTAAGACTGTTGCTGCTCCTAACTGTACCTCTCTATTTTTTTTATGTGACTGTGTGCTTCTGGCTCTTGAGTTTATCTTAGTACTTTGGACTGAAAATTTGTAAGCAAGAAAATCCCAATCCTATTCTCCCACCTGCCCCTAGAAAAACATGTCACTCTCTTGTAAGTAGTAGTTGGGGTAGACATGGCTGTCTTGTAGTCTTAATACTAACATGAGCTATTAGCATCTAGGTATTGGCAATGCCCTGACCTTTAATTCTTGCAGCACTTTGCACTAGGTACTTGTACATTAGCTTAAGCAAATAAGTCATTCTTCTATAGTGCACAAATTGTTTTGTCTCCTTTAAGGATACATGATACCAAAGAGTAATATAAGCTTTCCAATATAAACCATTCTGAGAAGGCAGCCCTAGAAATTGAAGTTGCAATTAGTGAAGTTTTAGCAGTCTGAAACATTTCTTACACTCAATAAAATTCAGAAACAAAAGTAATTCTGTGTCCCTTTTCTCTGTGGGCTTCTGCTGGTGGTCTGTCCTTGCCTTTTTATTATTTTGGTGTCCAGTTTGTATCGATGAATGAATTGCCTGTAAGCTAAAGCTCTAGAAGTAATGATCTAAGACATATAATTACCAGGCATCTGATCTTCATTGCTTTTGAATTCTCATGTCTTCTGTGGCTAGTATCCACTTTCATATACCAATAAATAAACCTATAGTCATTAACTTGTATTTTTGGAGGAAAAAAATTTCAGGAGACTAATCCATTGAAGGTTTGGTTTTGGTAAGACTTCCCTGCAATTGAAAACTAGACATTACGGATTTGATATTAGCGCTTAGGCTTCTGATTTAAAAGTATTAGTTAGTTTCATGGGTTCCCCTTGTGCTAAGCAGAGAGTCAGATGCCACCCACAGTGTACACCAATCCTATTGTTTATTTTGGAAAGCACTCTTCTACCAAATGTGCTGGTAAATTTCTGCTGTCTTTAGGCTGCTTGAATGCTGTGCTTCACTGAGTCTAAATGCAGCAAATCACATCTCCCCAGGCTGGTTGTTATTTACCATCTTGTTTCCTCTGGTTTGTTGTGGAACTTGTGGTTCTCATCAAGTCACTTGCTACCTCTTCATTCTACATGCATTCTTTTCTAAACATAAGCTTACAAAATGGAGCCTTCTGACTCCTTTTCTAGCATTTGCTAAGGGGACTGAGTGAAACTGCAAGTTGGTAAAGGCTTGGAGACCATACTGTATGGATCAGGTTAAATATTTTAGAAATATTTAGGAAGAGGGTGTTAGGCTACTTAGTTCATCTGGGCCTGAAGCAAGTTACTACTTGAAGTTTATTGCAAGTCATACAGTATATTTTCTCTACATTGTTTCAAACTTGGTTTTTTAGTACAGACAGTGAACAGATTCCAACCTTCCATTACTTTGCAATGGCATAATTCAACATGTAAATTATTGCAGTGAGGAAGATGCTTGGTGATCATGTGTACCTGTATGCTCTGTACTGATGCGACTTTTATCTTTTGCGATCCAAATATGTTTTATCAAAAATGTTTAAATAGTTAGATAACTTTAGATGATAAAGGTTGGAATACTGCTTTTCAGTGTTTGTTTACATTATATTAACCCTCTATTTAAGAGTGTGATGGAAAACTTTGAAAGAAGCTCTACATCCTCAATGTCTTCAATTTTCACTCCACCTACAAAACCTGCTGGCACACCAATACAACCTGCAAATAGTACTACAAGGATTTCTACAATGAGACCTCTTGCAACAGCATATAAGGCTTCCACTAGTGACTATCAGGTATTTTCAAGGAAACAGAAACATGTTTTTGTGTTGTCTCCCCTTAGCTCTATGAGGCTGTACAGACATTAATTTCAATATGACCTTAGCTTTTATCTGTTGCTGTCAGTTCTTTAATGATGCCGTTCAAGTACAAGCTCAGTCTGTTGAGTCTCTAAAATAATCATAAAAAATACTAAATTAATGATTTGTCACTTTTCCAGGGATTCAGGGCTTGTTTTGAAAATATTTCAAGCATATTTTGTTATAATACAGTAGCGCTTAGGAAAAGAAGAAATAAATGGTTAGTGTAAAAACTATTAACTATATGTTGACTGATTCTCTGTATTTTCTCTTTTTGTTTTTTTTCCCTGCCTTGTAGGTGGTTTCTGACAGACAAACTCCTAGGAAAGATGAAAGTATTGTATCTAAAGCTATGGAATATGTTTTTGGCTGGTAATATACAAGAGGAAGTAGCACACTAAGCTGGTCAGGGTTTGAACTATGCTACTGGCATTCGTAGTTAGTTGTATAACTACTGGTGGCAGTATTTTATCTTACATAGCACCTCTTACGCCTTCAGTTAATTCAGAAGACATGTAGCTTGCACTTTAAATGATGGCAATGTACACATGGTTTTACAAACTGAGTAAGTGTAAATAAAAGTGCTTTAGCCCTATTTGTGCTCTGATGGCATGATTGTGAAAAAATGTCAGCACTGAATTTTCCTCTGTAATTGCTTTCTGTGAATTACTTCACAGTAAGTTGGAAATGCTTAAAAGGGCAGCTAAATTTACTGATGCCTTTAATTTTTTTTCCCCCTTCTGGAAAGGTGATTGGCAGCTTGCAGGAAGAACACTATGCAGAGCTGTCTACCAGGGACAGGGCCTGCTATTAGTAGGTGTGAATTTTTTAAAATTAGGATTTGTTGCTGTTTTACAATTATCTCTGGCATACTATTCTAAATGTCATAGTAACCTTTTAACTCTTTGTTTTATTAATAAAGTAAAGTTTCTTTTCTCAGGTTGTTTTTTTGAACAAGTATGAGTTCTATTAGGAAAAACTATTAGCCAGTACTCTTAACTGTTAAACATGTTGTTGTCTTATATTTATTGAAGTGTCATCAGCAGAGCAGGTGCTGCTGATTTTTACCAAAGTAGTACCAACCAGTATTCAAACTATTTGGATATTTTATAACCATTGTGCACTTACCTGTAGCTTTCTCAACTATAACATTTTTATTTGAAATAGCTGAAGTGAAAAATGCAGTGTGTCAATGACCAGAGCTTCTTTCATTTCAAGAGGTGTTTAAGAAAATTTCACTAGGGTATTGGCCGAATGGCAATTGATTTTCATATTTTTATTTTTTAAATGGAGTTTTTCCCCTGTGAAGTTTTGGAGGTGAGCCTCTCAAGTAATCATATGCTCTTTCATCTGGAAAGAGAACACATTTTTTCTGTTATACTTAGGAAACTACAGGCCACTATTCCTTCTTGTGATTTTATGTCTGTGTTAGTGTTGGTCAACATCAGCCTTTTAGTCTGGGTCGAGAGCATGTTGGCCAGGTGACTTTCCAGTCATATCCATTTCCATGCCTTTCTTCATGCTGCAGAGTGGTTTTGCACTTTGATGAAACTAGATTGAAAAATTAGACCAGAAGCATGCCTAATGTCCCTCAAGTGCTAATGACACAATCCTGAGTAAAATCCCCAGAGCACTTAGTGAGAAGTCATGTTTCTACCTCAGAGATTTTGGAGATGCCTTTTATTAATTTGCTGGCTTATGCTTTCAGAGTATTGGTAACTACTTTGGTTGCTACAACTTGGTTGTCTGTTTGCTTTTTGATCAAAGGGAGCTGCTCGAACTTAATATCTGAATGTGTTTTCTTAAAATACATCTGGCTTTTTATTGACAAAAAATATTTGTCATGCAGGTGGCTTCAAAAGCAAAAGACAGTTCAGCTAAATTTTCGTTTTGCTAGTTGCTTTGTAGAATACACTTTTAGCTTGCTTCAGAACTGTGATGATGTGTACTGGGTTTGTTGTTGTGAAGTGATACAGAACAAGATGGAACTTGGACCAAGTAACTCTGAAGCTAAATATATAACAAAGAAGTTGGAGCCAAAGTCAGTAGTTTGGCTGACCTGTTTTACCAATAAGTACCAGACTTAAAACTGTATTGAGTTACTAGTTTTCTCAGTTTTGTTTCTCCTAGCTTTAGCAATGACTCTACTAATTGGTCATTACAGCTTCCTCTAGAGTAAAAGCACTTGGGATGTTGTTTGCTTTGCTCTGGAGTAAATAGGAGAAGAAAATTCAGAACTTGTAAATCTGTGTACTTCTGAATAGTATCATTAAGAAATTGTCATCATGTGGCTTCTGCTGGTGAAGACTGCTGGTAAGACTTAATATGTTGTCATGGTGTTGAGCACTAATTAAACACTGGTATCAATGATTTGGGCTTACGAAGTCTGAGAACATCACAGTTCCACACTGCACAAACCACTGTGCAGCTTTGTTTCAACAAACCTGATTATGGTGACTCCTCAAGCTTAGAGGCATCAGCATCCATCCCATCATGTCTCTGACTTTCTAATACCAGAGCCTCATATCTGTTATGTAAGGGAAGTTAGGGCAGGCAAGTTTAAAGGGTTCTCAGTATAATCATTGCTAAAAGTATTGCTATCAAGAATCCTAATAACAAGAAGCTTGTTCCTTACTGCTGACTCAACTGCCAGGTGGTATGCTGAATACTTTTATGCCCATTCAGTCCATGGGGTATTTAGCTGGCTGTATTACCTCCCTGTGCCCCCAGTAGATACCAAATGACACCCACACCTTCACAAGCACTGAGGCAAAGGTAATAACCACTTTGCATGCTCCTGATGCTGTGGACCTTGTCAATCAACAACCATCTTTGATGCTCATCAGCTTCATTTTTACATCCATGCTTTTCAGCAATAGATTACCTGAAAAGAAAAAAATGCTGTGGGAGCAGTCACAAGGGTTCAGTCCTTTTGTGGGCTTTCAGAGCCAAGGTTTGTCTGAATTCCTGTTACCCAACATTATCTAGTGAGAATGCTTCCTGCTGCCTGGCGGTGTCTTTGTATATGGCTCTGTGCAGAAATGTGTGAAAATAACTTGATGAAGGCGTGAGGGTGATACTAGTGGTTGCTCTGACTTACCAGTTATTCCCCCAGCATAGTAGCCAGGAGGCTGAAAATAAAATCACAGAATTACAGAAGATCTTGGGTTGGAAGGGATCTTGCAGACCATCTAGTTTCAATCTCCCTGCCATAGGCAGGGATACCTTCCAGAAGACTAGGTTGTTTAAGCCCTGTCTAACCTGGCCTTGATCACTGCCAGGGATGGGGAAATAGAGGCCAATGGGGGGTGGGTGATTCCATGGCCTCATTGGTCTGAAACAGGGCACACCAGCTTTTACAATCTTGCAGCAATGTTACTGCAAGGGGTCCAGATCTATGTAATCCTTCCCTTTGCCAGCTGTGATAAACTCCAGATAATGCAGACTGCGATACTGGAATACCCCCAGCTCAGGCCAGAGAGTACTACTCCAGTAATTCCTGCCTCCTCTCAGGCAGTAGGCAAACCCTCACTTCCAGGTTGAGATGCTAGGGCTCCCTTTCTTCAGGAGTCACCTGAAATGAGGAACTCCCTCCTACTTTACAGCCTTGGCAGCTCCCGGCCCCATGTTCAAGTTCATGGGGGTGGCCTCAGCTGGGCTGGGCACACTTGGGAGTCCCCAGAGCCAGGGACTCCAAGTGTGCCCAGCAGACCTCACCTCAACTTCCTCCAGGACCTGAAACACCCCATACACCAGGGAGTCTCTGGCCCCTCGATCTAGTCCTGCAAGTCCCAGAGTGGCAAGCACAGAGTGGGCAGGGGCATGAGACAGCCCTTCTACCTCCCCTGGGGCCACGCTTTGACAAGTGCTGCCCCATCATGCCCACAGACTCCCAAAAGCACCTCAGCAAGCATCCTGCTCCCCAGCCACAAACACAAGTGCCAGCATCCAAGGGCCCCACCAGCTTGGGACACAGCTTCAGTAGCTCACATGAAAACACAGTGGTGCTTATGGTGAAAGCAGCCTGCTAGCACAAAGCAAAGCCCTCCTGTGGGACTGCCCCAGATATGGGCACTCACCAGCAGAGTTCGTTTCACCTCCCTGGCTTCAAGGAATGCCCAAAGGTGCTGCAGTCATCTGTAGCCTGGATGGCACTGCTGACCTCAGTGATCCTCTGCAACAAGGAGCACTTGAGCTGCAGGTTCTGAGGTCAAACAGCAAAGCACCTCTTGAACCATTGGGGTACAGAAAACTTATATAAAAATACAATAAAGGTATTGCATCACCACACCTCTTGAACTCTTGGAAGGGCTGAGGGGTGAGCACTGCCAGGAGCAGCCTGTGGTGAGGATGGGGTGGGGATGGGAAGGGCTTTGATCTGGACATTGAGGACAAACTTTGTGGGCTCTAACAACAGCACCCAGGCATCCCTGCCCCTGTGTCCCATACTTCACAGGATGTTGCCCAGGATTTCTTTATCCACACAGATGAGCAGCTGCTCCTTGGGGGCATACAGCATGGTGCCACACTAGGTGCACATGAGAGCAGTACAGGGGTCCTGGACTTTCCCCGTATGCTGCTGCTTGTGTTGGCAGATATACCAAGACATCAGCCCCAGGACCCCTGTGGGCTCCTGCAGTAGGCTGCTGCCCTATACCTTCAATACCTCCTTAATTCCCTGTGCACTTCCCAGCAGCTGCCCAAGAGCTGTGGGCCCTGGGGCCAGGAGCTGTTCCCTTCTTGCAGCAGACACTGCTGTCTGTTCTACCACTATTTTGTTGCCAGATGAAAAGTGATTTGCACCTGGCGGGTTAATACAATGCTCATTCTTCAAAACCCACTGCCCTATGGACCTGCACAATGCTTATTCTGAGCAAAAAGAACTGGAAAGCAACCAGCCCAGTTGTGTCAACTTTTACCAGTTCACCAGGCAGTCAGGTATGACTTTTTGGTCAGGGACCACCAAAGAGACCCCCAGGACAGAAGAACACATGTAAAGGAGAGGGAAGATATGCTAATAATTTTGGGGAAATTATCCTATTGTCTTGGGGTGAGTTTATGATAATACTGTATTCCCTTATCATCTGCTTTATGCCCAGAAATGGGTCCTGCAGCTTTAAGCTGGGTCCAGGAGATGGGGAGAGAGCTGGAGAAATTCCTCAGCGCGGTTTGTGTTCAGACACACACTCCCCCATGTTGCTCAGCTTTGTGGCGGGAGAGAGTACATTCCTGCTTTTAGCTATTTTCTTTTCATTAGCTGAGGCAAGAAGTTTTTCCAGGACTACAGCAGCATTTCTCCAATGACTTCTGTGGCTTCTTCTGAGCTGTTCGATTTAGCTGTAATCTGAGAACCAGATCATCAGACGCTGTGGACTGGGGCAGTGTAGAGAGATTCCTTGTGGAACAGGGGCATATGATACCCCAGGAAAGATTGGACAACCCAGGGTTGCTGAGGAAAAACCCCTGAACTGGCCCCTGGCTGCAGGCAAGCCTGGATAACACCTGGCTGCAGACAGCCTTGAAAGTACTTGGCAAAGTTATACACTGG
>NW_024581036.1:683869-701317 GCF_017639235.1 Corvus kubaryi
TCGATGTCTGTGTCGTTACTCTGGCTAGCTCTCCAGCACTTGGGACCTCCCCCCCCCCGCAGAAGGGCAGAGGCCACAGTGACACCGCATCCCAGCCGAGACCTTGGGAGAAGCCAAGCTACAGAAAGAACTCTAAATCCACCAGCTTTCTCCACAATGAAGAGGTTTAATGTCTAACATTATTATTTTTTTCCCTGTGCCTTGCAGGCACTCTGTTAAATAAACAGTTCTTTTTACTTTCATCCAAGAAATTCTTTTTGTATTGGTGGGGGAGGGAATGCCGAAACCTCCTCTTTAGAGGAGATGTTTATTCCAGAGCGTTTCCCTCCTAAACTTGTCTCAAACTGAGACAAAATTTGGTGCCCAAGGTGGGGCAGGAGAAAGTGAAAAAAACAATAATAATTACATTCTGGTTTTAAACACTTTGTATTGGGGTACGGTAGTCAGTACTCACCATGCTGTTTGATGTAATAATGTGTACCTGGTCCCTAGGCATGTTTGCCTATCCACAGGTAGGGGCTATTTTGTCCCTGGCATATAAAGAGCAGGGATACGAATCAGGATTGGCATACTGATGTGCTTGGTAGTAATGGTTTATAGAAGGTTAGCAGAGGTACTGGGAGCTGTTGAAAATGTGTATGCTCTGTTGTTTCTCCATCCTAGTCTTGGTAGCCTGCTTTGGGGGTTTATTAGTAATTACACCCAGTCTGGTAGGGAAAAAGTAGGGGATGATGTTTCCCAGCCCTTCATCTCTTTCTTCCCCTTCCAATCTGGTACGTCACCTTTTGAGAATGTTTGGTTTCCCCTGGATGTTAAAGATACCACCTTCCTGGTGTTTTATCTGGTCAGTTTCCTCTATACAGTCTGCAGCTTGTCTAGAATGAGGGCTGAGATTTCTAGCAGGGCTGACAAGACACCTGCCCCAGGCATGGAAAATTCTGAGTTGTGTGGGGTATGGGAGGACATAGGCCAAACCCTGAAGGAATTCTCTGCCCCAATGGCCTGGAACTTTCCCCCTGAACAAATTCAAAACCCAGCTGTGGTGGGGAAATATCTGAAACAGAAGTGCAGTGACAACTCTAATGAGAAGAAACTCATTGCAATATGCTGGGCCCTGGCTAATGCTTATCATACACTGCTAGGTACTGTAGGGCAGCAGATACAGCCAGAGGGGCAGCAGGATGAATCAGCAGACACCCCAGTCACTCAGGCTGCAGCTAAACCAGACAGGGAGCCTAAGCCAACAGTAATTGCTCCTGTCCAGAAAAGGAAACACAAAACCAAATCCATTCACCCAGTGGATGGTGATGGGGAGCTAGGATCCTCACAGCCAGCAGAGGAATCAGAACCAGAAATCATTATTGAATCTCTGTCCATAGAAAACCTTCATGACCTAAGAAAGGATTACACCCGACAGTCTGATGAATCTATATTAAGTTGGTTGGTCCATATCTGTGACGCCACAGGCGATAATACAATTCTGGATGGTACCAAAGCAAGGAATTTGGGATCCCTGTTATGTGATGTGGGTATCGACCAAGGGATGGCAAGGGAGCCCGAAGCTCTCAGTCTCTGGACATGGCTCTTAAGAAGTGTGAAGGAAAGATACCTGTGCCCAGAAGATCTCCAGGTGAAGCAAACTGCGTGGAAGACCATAGATCAAGGGATTCAGTGCTTGAGAGAACTGGCAGTGATAGAGATCGTTTTCTCAGATAACCAAACAATTAAGAGTCCAGACCTGGTAAAATGTACACCAGTGATGTGGCTAAAACTCAAACAACTTGGGCCACAAGAATATGCTTCTGCTTTAGCAATGATGAAGTGGAATGAGGGGGATGAGATTGTGATTGCTATGGCGAGAAAGCTCCGGGCATATGCAGATACCATGCATGGCTGAACACATGCAAGAAGTGCATGTGGAAACAAGTCTGTCAGAGCACATGCAGAAAATGGAAGATAGGATTGAGGAGGCTCACCAGGAACTCAGGAAGGAGTTTAAAGAGAACCTTCTCCAAATCTTGTTGGTACAGACCAGAGGCCCTGTTACCAGAAGCAGACGTCCCCCAGCTAGGGAGATAGGGTATACCCCACAAGCTGAGCTGTGGTTCTTCCTGTGTGAACGTGGGGAAAACATGAGGAGGTGAGATGGAAAACCCACTTGTGTCCTGGCAGCATGGGTGCGTTGAGTTGAAGGAGGGCAAGAGTCAGAGAGGAAGTTCCACCAGAAGGGAAGTAGTTCCTGTTGACCATAGCCAAGCTGCCAGGCATAATGGAAGATGGTATGTCCAATCCCCTTGACAGAACCTCTAGAATGTATGCCCAAGTGTCTTGGTTTTGAAAGACAGGTGTCTGCTAAGGAAGGCAGAAGCCTCCCTTGAAGTGGCAGATATAACCCCTTTCCCTCTGAGTTATTATAATTTTGAAATCAAGGGCCTTTAGGCAAAGATGTGGGAAATAGGAATAACAGTTCTTTCCTATATATATATATATATATACATATATATATACATATATATATAGCCAGTCAAACAAAACAACAACAACTATGGCAGTAACAGCAAACACAAACCCAGCCCCAGCCTTCTCGGCTGTCAGGCCCTTTCCCCTCGGGTGCAGTTCTGCTCGCAGCCGGCAGGGGCGCTGGCGGCTCCCGGTGAGCAGGGCAGGTGCGATGGTTCCCCCGCGGCTGCAGGGGGCGCTCCAGAGCGAGCTCGGGGAGCACGCGGCACTGGTGCCCTGGGATCCCGGAGAAGGATGGAACAAAGGAGCTTCACAAACCCCTGGGCAGCCGATCCTGGACTCTCGGGAACAGCAGGCTGGAATGGCAGGCTGGAGCGGCAGGCTGGAGTGGCAGGCTAGAACGGCAGGCACAAACACAAATCCCAGGTGGCAGATGAGATGTATCCAAAAGGGGAACCCCCCGGAAGTCCAGGCAGGCAGGGTGAGCACGGCTACAGCGCAGCGAAAGCTCGAAGCAGCAGCGGGGCAGGGCGGCCACAGCCTGGCCTCCAGCAGGGCAGGGAAAGCGGCTTTTGGGATCCCGGCGTTGTTTCCAGCAGAAAGAAAAACGGCCGAAAAAAGGGAACCAGCAGCTCCTTTCTCTCCAGCTTCTCTCTCCAGACGCTGAGAGCGAACTGAACCCACACCCAGGTGAAACAAAAGAGTGGCCAGGCCCTTTTGTCTTCTCTTAAGCACCCAGCGATTTATCATCTTAGTAACAGAATGGGGGAAAATTCCTTTAACAGAAAAAAAACTAGATCTCTTAAAACCCCAACACCAAGGAAGGAATGATAACCAGGACTAGAGGGGCCCTGTCTCTAGCCATGTAGAGGCCAGGGAAAACCGCGTCCTTTGGACTGTGTGGATTCATTGGCCTGGCACATCAGAACCACAAAAATATGAGGCCTTGGTCGACACTGGTGCGCTGTGCATGCTAATCCCATCACGACATGTGGGGGCAAAACCTGTTTCTATTGCTGGAGTGACGGGGGGATCGCAGGATTTGACCCTGGTGGAAGCTGAGGTGATCCTGACTGGAAATGAGTGGAAAAAACATCCCATTGTGACCGGCCCAGAGGCCCCGTGCATTCTGGGCATAGACTTCCTCCGGAACAGGTATTTCCAAGACCCAAAGGGACTCAGGTGGCCGTTTGAGATGTCTGCCATGGAGACAGAGGGCATTAAGCAATTGAAAACCTTGCCTGGATTATCAGAGAACCCATCTGCAGTAGGCCTTCTGAAGGGGGAAGAGCAACGAGTACCAATTGCCACCTCGACAGTGCACTGCTGGCAGTACCAGACAAATTGAGATGCTGTGATTCCCATCTATTTACGCCTAATTTGTGTCGCTTTCACCATCGTCAGAGTTCTTATTAAAGAGAGATGGGACTATTGCAGTTATACACTATTTATTACTAAAATAACGAACAAGCATCCGTCTCAGAGGCGTGAGATTTAGTAACAAGTCGCCATAACAAGAAATAGTCACAAGATCCAAGGTTACATCGTAATTTATAACTTTCTAATCTAATAGACACTTAAAACTTTGTTTTGACTTTATGACCTATCACCTGTGGTATTCTCACCGCAGTGCGATTGTGTCTTACCCAATACCCTGTCATGTCACGTCCATACAGAGACTACTTTTACAGCATCTAAATTCTTAACTTAACCTATAAAATCACATTATTATACTTAAAACCCTTCACCACAACACCCAGTGCATATTTTTACTTATAACTATAAAAACATAGGTTTGTAGTTTTCTTGCTTAAGGTCTATAAATCTCTGTCAATTATGCCACACCTAATCTCTTCCAGGGTTGTAAATCAAATCCTCCCCTAATTGCAGGAATTTTTACTCCTCTGTTTCCTACACCCATCCACAAGTTGATTCGTGAGCTGGAGAGCCAAGGGGTGGTCAGCAAGACCCACCCACCCTTCAACAGCCCCATTTGGCCTGTGTGCAAATCTGAAGGGGAATGGAGATTGACTGTGGACTATCATGGCTTGAATGAAGTAACTGCACTGCTGAGTGCTGCAGTGCCAGACATGTTGGAGCTCCAGTACGAGCTGGAGTCCAAAGCAGTGAAGGGATATGCCACTACTGACATTACTAATGCATTTTTCTCCATTCCTCTGGCAGCAGAGTGCAGGCCTCAGTTTGCCTTCACCTGGAGGGGCGTGCAGTACACCTGGAACCGACTGCCCCAGGGGTGGAAGCACAGTCCCACCATCTGCCATGGACTGATCCGGGCTGCACTGGAAAAGGGTGAGGCTCCAGAACATCTGCAGTAGATCGATGACATCATTGTGTGGGGGAACACAGCAGCAAAAGTATTTGAGAAAGGAGAGAAAATCATCCAGATTCTCCTGGAAGCCAGTTTTGACATCAGAAAGAGCAAAGTCAAGGGACCTGCTCAAGAGATCCAGTTCCTGGGAGTGAAGTGGCAAGATGGATGGCGTCAGATTTCCACCGAGGTCATCAATAAGATCACAGCAATGTCTCCACCAACCAACAAGAAGGAAACACAAGCTTTCCTAGGTGCCATAGGCTTTTGGAGAATGCACATTCCCAAGTACAGCCAGATTGTGAGTCCTCTCTACCTGGCTACCCGCAAAAAGAACAATTTCCATTGGGGCCCTGAACATCAACAAGTCTTCACCCAGATCAAGCAAGAAATCTCTCATGCGGTAGCCCTTGGCCCCAGTCAGGGCAGAACCAGAGGTGAAGAACGTGCTCTACTCTGCAGCCGGGAACAATGGTCTGTCCTGGAGCCTCTGGCAGAAGGTGCCTGGTGAGACTTGGGGTTGACCACTGGGATTCTGGAGCCAAAGCTACAGAGGGTCCGAAGCCAACAGAGAAGGAAATCTTGGCAGCCTTTGAAGGAGTCCAAGCCACCTCAGAGGTAATCGGCACAGAGGCACAACTCCTCCTGGCACCCCGACTACCGGTGCTGGCGTGGATGTTCAAAGCAAAGGTTCCCTCTACCCACACCACTGATGCCACATGGAGCAAGGGGATTGCCCTTTAAGGCACAGCACGCCCGTATTGGGAACCTGAACTGCCCTGGGATCTTGAAAATAATCACAAATTGGCCAGAAGGTGAAAACTTTGGTCTCACTGACAAAGAGGAGCAAGAACAAGTGACAAGTGCTGAAGAAGCTCCACCGTACAACCAACTGCCAGCAGAAGAAACACGCTACGCTCTTTTCACTGACGGTTCCTGTCGCATCCTAGGGATGAACTGAAAGTGGAAAGCAGCTGTATGGAGTCCCACACGATGGGTTGCAGAAGCTACTGAAAGGAGAAGGTGGATCAAGCCAACTCGCTGAGTTAAAGGCGTTCAGTTGGCCCTGGAGATTGCTGAAAGGGAGAAGTGGCCAAAGCTCTACCTCTGCACTGATTCATGGATGGTAGCCAATGCTCTGTGGGGTTGGCTGAAAAAGTGGAAAAAGGCTAATTGGCAGCATAGGGGACAACCAATCTGGGCTGCTGAAGAGTGGAAAGACATTGCTGCCCAAGTAAAAAAGCTAGTTGTGAAAGTCTGCCATGTAGATGCCCATGTCCCCAAGAGTAGGGCTAATGAGGAACACCAAAACAACAAACAGGTAGATCAGGCTGCAAAGATAGAGGTGTCCCAGATAGACTTGGATTGGCAGCACAAGGGGGAGTTATTTCTAGCTTGATGGGCCCATGATGCCTCAGGCCATCAGGGCAGAGGTGCCACCTATAAGTGGGCACGAGACCGAGGGGTGGATCTAACCATGGACAGTATCTCCCAGGTTATCCATGATTGTGAGACATGCGCTGCGATCAAGCAGGCCAAGCGGGTGAAGCCTCTGTGGTATGGTGGGCGATGGTCCAAATACAAGTATGGGGAGGCCTGGCAGATTGATTACATCACACTGCCTCAAACCCGCCAAGGCAAGCACTATGTGCCCACAGTGGTAGAAGCCACCACTGGGTGGCTGGAGACCTACCCTGTGCCTCACGCTACAGCCCATAACACCATCCTGGGGCTTGAAAAGCAAGTCCTTTGGAGGCATGGTACAGTCCAACAATAGGACTCATTTCAAAAACAGCCTTATTAACACCTGGGCTAGAGAACATGGCACTGAGTGCATGTACCATATCCCTTAATCATGCACCAGCTGCTGGGAAAGTGGAGTGGTACAATGGCTTGTTAAAAACCACCTTGAAGGCACTGGGTGGGGGAGCTTTCAAAAATTGGGAGCTGCATTTAGCAAAGGCCCCCTGGTTAGTTAACACCCGAGGTTCCACTAACTGAGCAGGCCCTGCCCAATCTGAACCCCTGCATACAGTAGACAGAGACAAGGTCCCAGTAGTGCATGTCAGAGGTCTGTTAGAGAAGACTGTTTGGATTAATTCTGCCTCGAGTAAAGACAAACCCATCTGCGGGTTGCACATGGTGCATAATGCAGAGGGATGGAGAAACATGTTGTGTACCGTAAGGAGATCTGATGTTGGGTCAGAACCACATGTAGTGTTGGAATGCCTATAAACCACTGCTTTCTGAATGTCACTGCCACTATTTGTACATAGCTGTATATATGTATATATGTATAAATGTGTGTGTTTAGAGTTGGAATATATTAGTTTGGGCATTAAGCCAATGATATGGAATAAGGGGTGGAATGTCTTGGGGTGATTTTATGATAATACTGTATTCCCCTATCATCTGCTTATTGCCCAGAAATGGATTCCACAGCTTTAAGCTGGGTCCAGGAGAGGAAGGAGAGAAGCCGAATTCTTCAGTGTGGTTTGTGTTCAAGGACTCACACACACTCCCCCGCGTTCTCACTGCTGTAGAGCTGAGGGAGCACCTTCCTGCTTTTAGCCAGCCTGTTAGCTGAGGCAAGAAATTTTCCCAGGACTGCACACTGAAATCCTCTCGTAATTTCTTCATCTTCTTCTGGAACTGTTCAGCCTAGCTGTGATCTGAGAACCAGATCATTGGACCCTGTGGACTGGCAGGGAGGCTGCAGGGATGCTGCATCCTGGCCTTGGGCCTTGGGAGGGGCCGAGCCAGCTACAGACAGGACTCTAAAACCACCAGCTTCCTCCACAGCGAGGAAGTTTATTACCTAACATTACTCATTTTTTTCTTTGCCTGCTGGCACTCTGCTTGTTAAATAAATAGTTTTTTTCACTTTCATCCAAGAAATTCCTTTCATATTGGTGGGGGAGGGAGTGCTGAAACCTGTCTTCTGGGGAGGAGACGTTCCTTCCAGAGCGTTTCCCCCTAAACATGTCTCAAACTGAGACAACTGATGGCTGCTCCTCAACAAAGAATGGTGGGGATGATGAATTGCCAGGAAACATGTTTAAACATAAGAGTAGGTTGTGGGAAAGTGGACCGGAACAGAGAGAAAGTTTTGGGGGATTGGAGAATTTTAGTCCAATTGCAGGACACACTAGAAGGTGACGAGGAGATGACAGGGAAGTTCTTATGGCTCCCCTCTGGCAGGTGGTTGGGAATCATGGTCTAGTAATTGTGAAAACCCCAATTTCAATAGTGGATTTAATGTCATGGAAAAAGGCGGTGGGGGTTTATAGAGAAGACCCAGATGGAACTGCTAAAGTGTTTGAAACCACAATTAGGACTCAGGGCTCTGACCGGAATGATATACAAGTGATGTTAGATATATTGCTGAAAAAAAAGATAGTGTTGATCATGGCCAGAAAGGAGGTGGAGAGGGCATACGCTAAGAGGGACTTAGAAGGAACTGTAGATCAGAATTTTTCTTCACCAGACCCAAGGTTGGACCCTAATTTACCTGGGCCCTGAGATCATTTAACAAAATATCAGAAATAGGTATTATTTGGTGTGAAAGCATGCTATACTGAAAGCCATGAACTAGTCAAAACTGCATGAGGTAAAGCAGGACAGTACTGAATCCCCCATGACTTTCATGGAATGATTAAAAGTGACTGCCAGAAAATATATTAATCTGGTTCCTGAGAATCCAGAGGAGGCCATACAGTTAGCAACTATCTTTATAGGGCAGTCGGCCCCAGATATTGGAAGGAAACTCCAGAAAATGGAAGGAGTGCAGTCATGCACAGTGACTTAGGAAAGTTGTTAGATGAAGCTTGGAAAGCGTATCACAACAAGGATAAAGAAAAAGAAATACAACAAGCTAGAAGGGAAAATAAGAGACATGAACCTCCTTGCAACTCCAGGGTGTGCTAAGGGACCTCCAGAGGGTTCTAAGGGGAGAGGAAAGAGGGGGTTGGGAGTGGGGCGGAAGCAAGGGGAAGGGCAGGCAGTAAGGTCCCACCATTTCCCTGACAATGACTATGGAAAGACCAGAGTGCATTTTGTACGGAAAAGGGGCATTGGAAGCGAGACTGCCATAGGCTGGAAAGCTGGAGCTTGTAGGTACAAAAATGCTGTTAGTGAGGATCTTCTTGTTATTTTCTAAGTCCGTGAGAGACTTTTCTCTCTCACAGAAGAGGTAGCAGGGAATATAAACAACCAAGCCACCTGCAACCTTGGAAAGTCTTGTTTATGGTATAGTAGAAAAATATTTTGACAATGGATGTTTTGGATTTTAGCCAATCACCCCCAAGGAGTGGCTGGTCCTTTGTCCAATTAGACTATGAAGAAAAAAGTCTATAAAAGAGTTTGTAAAATAATTAAATAAATCAATCTTGCTGCACAATTCCTGCCTGCTGGATCTTCTCCTCCTCCTCCTCCCTATGGCTGCGGGACACGGTGATATACCGTAGGAACCAGGCCTGCGGTAATAAGAGCTGGTCTTACAGGCTGTTACATTAGAAAGTGAAGATTGAAGGGAACTGGGGAATTCTACCCCAGCTGAACCCCTGGTTACACTGAGGTTGGGGAAAGAAGAAGTGGAATTTTTGGTAGACACAGGGACAACTTATTCTATATTGAATACAAGTAAAGGAAAACTTAGTAAGCATATGGTAAATGTAATTGGTGCTACAGGAAAAAGTGAAACTTGGTCCTTTTTACACCCCACGAAATTTAAATTAGGAAAGAATTGGATTACTCATCAGTTTCTATATAAGCCTGAATGTCCAATGCTCTTTTTAGGGGGAGATTTATTGGGAAAATAAATGGATGTATTTCCAGGACAGGGAAATACAAATTCAAATAACAGAATCAAAAGCTGTCAAGGTAAAGATTTTTATGTTACAGTAATTAAATGAGGTGGAAGAAGTCCTAGAGGAGGTAGAGAATCCTGTAACCCTGCTAGTATGGGCAACTGAGATGCAGGAGTATCAAAGGTGGCTAAACCAGTGGGGAGTACTCTCAAACTTGAAGCCACACTGGTAAGGCAAAACCAATATCCTATTAGGTGGGAGGCAAGAAAAGGGTAGGAGATGCTTATAGAAAATATTTTAGAATATGGATTATTGAAAGAGTGTGAATCAGAATATAACACACCAATATTACCAGCTAAAAAGCAGAATGGGGAATATAGATTAGTACAAGATGTAAGGGCCATTAATAAAATATTACCAGATACTCATCCAATAGTACTTAATCCATACACACACTTGACAGAACTGAAAAGGGAATATAAATAGTTACCAGTGATTGATCTTAAGGATGCCTTTTTCTGCATACTCTTGGTGGAAAATAGTAAAGCAGTATTTGCTTTTTGAATGGGAAAGTCCCACCTCTGGATGCAAAGTTCAATTAACCTGGACAGTTGCAAGCCAGGACCTTATAAACAGATTGGCTTTGGACCTATTGCTGTTACATGAACATGGAGTATGTGGTTACTTGAATTTAAACACCAATACTCGTGGTGAATATTCCAAATGCGACTGCTAAACTGGATGGTCAGGTAGAGAGGATAAAATCAGTTGCTGCATCTATAATTGATATTATTAATATCAATAGTTATTCATTTGGGGTCAGGATGTCCTAGAGACTAATATTGTGCTACATTTTTAGTGAGAAATGCTTTTCAAAGAAATCCGGGGTGCATGGATGGTGCAGAGGAATTTGTAAATTCATCCAGTGTTAAGCTCTATACTGCTTGACACAAGCACTGTCTTTACTCACATGTCTTTGCTGAAGACAAAGCTGTCAGGCTTTACGTTCTAAATTAGTAACACCCTTTCAAAGATCTGTTTATTAACTGACACCAAGATCACTTAGGAGCAACTTATGGTTGGCACGTGTAGGAGCCCAGAAAAGAAGGGGCTGATGGGGATATCTCAAACACCAAGAGCCAAGCAAAGACTGTTGGGGAAAAAGTGAGAACGAGATATGACTGGGGAAGGGGCCATGCAGACAGAGGGCTTCATTTTTATGGAAAAATACCCAGTTCCAGTACCTGGAGACAGAACAAAATCAAGACAATAAAGGAACAGGCAGAAACTGTCAACCAAAGATCAATCCAGTACTGGGGGAAGAGACCACTCAAGCCCTGAGCTTTGTGATGTCAGAGGCACCAGAGCGCATTAAAGCCAATCCCACTCCCTCTGATGTCAGAGGCGGCAGAGAGCCTCACAGCCAGTGTGGACCATTGTGGTTTCACAGGTGGCGGTGTGCCTCACAGCCAGCCTCACCCCTTCTGATGTCACAGGGAACCAGAGCGCATCACAACCAGTCCTGCCCCTTGTGATGTCAGAAACTCCAGAGCGAAACAGAGCCAGCCCCCACCATTGTGATGTCTAATTCAGAATGGGCCATTACAGCCAGCCCCACCCTTTGCGTAGTAACAGGCACCAGAGTGCCACACAGCCATCCCTGCCAATTGTGATGTCACAGGGCCCATAGCACATTGTAGTACTCCTGTCCCTTGTGATATCACAGGCAGAAGAACACATCACAGCCATCACGGTCTATTGTGATCACACAGGTAGCAGAGTGCCTCATGGCCAGCCCTGCCCAAAGGGATTTCACAGGCCAAGGGTTGCATCACAGCAAGCCCTACCACTTGAGATGTCACATAGAAAGCATCACAATAGACCCACCCCTTGTAATGTCACAGGCATCAGAGTGCCTCACAGCCAGCTTTGGCCCTTCTGATGTCACAGGCACCAGAGCGCATCACATGTGGTGACTGAGAAAGCTTGAGTCAATATTGGATGCAACACTAACTAACTTTACTTCCTTGATTAGCTCTTTGATAAGGTTACACAGGCAGATCCGACTATGCAGCCAAATAAGATATCATACATTCATGCCCATCCACACGCCAACTGGTCTTCCAAGTTGGCACACACATAACATTCCGTAATGGTGATCTTCAAGCCCAAGGACACACACTCCCTTAGAAACAGCTTATTCATCTGGTCATGATCTGTACAAAAGATACAATTATAATTAATTTAGTCATTGTTCTTTAATCATCCAGCAGATCCATTCCTTCAGTCCAGCTGCTCCCACACTTCCCCTTTTTTGTCCTGGAACACTGGACACATGACGAGGGGAGCTAGGAATTGTGCTTCTGCAGTGCATACTCTAATTATTCCCTAGAACACTCACAAGACTATAATAAAAAACAATGCACGAACAACTCCAAAGTTAACAAAAATCCAAATAAGTAAATTTAACCCAGAGAACCAGTTTTTTGGATTCAACCATTTCACATTATCTGAAATTTCATCCCATACACTCTGTTGTGCTAGAGTTTGAGTGGTTTTCATTTGTTGTTTGATACACTGGGCACTGTTAATGTTTGATTCAAATGCCCTTTGTAAGTATGCCCTAACATCTTTCCAATTATTTATGTTATTATTCCAGGGCAGTGGGATGACACATAGGCCATGGGATTGATGTTCACAATCGCATTGCAAACTCATTCTGGTTTTATAAGCCTCTTGGTGATCACCTAGCCAAATAACTGCAGCTTCTAAGGCATCTAAACTGTCTAAAATTTGCTGATTGATAGTTGTTTGCATTTCCATGTTTGCCAATCCATTGCCCGATATTTCAACAACTTCATGGACTGTTTTCACCAAGTGTGCTAATGCAGTGATAGCTATTGCAGCTGTGGCAGCTATAATAATTGCAAAAATAATAAAAGCAATCAAGTAGCTTAAAAACTGTTTCAATTAGTAACATGTTTGTGTAAGAATTTTTGCCAGTTTACTATATCCAGATTTACTTTCCCAAGTGTGTGTTACGTTTATAGGCATCCAAACTTCAGTCCTCTGTATTAATATCATTGCAAAGTAAAGATCATGTATTCTAACATTTTGATTTGTTAGACAGCTAAAATAATAGGGATTTGAAATTGTTATCTTAAAAGTATTATTTTCATGTAAAATTGAAAGATATGTACCACTCACAAAATCAGGAGGATGTAATGGATTAGTAAAAGACAAAAGCAACATTATAAGGAAAAAGCCACTCAATTTGCTATTGGTGAGAAAATAGCAAGGTAAGCAAGAAAAACATTTGTAGGTGTTTATGGTGCTCCTGAAGCAGCTATCATAGTACTTGCACTTTGATCTAATTGCTTCAGTTGTCCCCAGGTTATTTCTGTAGCAGGTTCAGTTGCTTCTCTCTTCCTGGTTCACTTGTGCTGCAGTGACATCTGCACCATCTGCAGTAATGGGTTTTTGCCTTGATTGATCCAGATTATTCATGAGGCTGACAGCTGGTCTGAAAGCCTCACAGAGTCAGACCTAAAGACAGTCAGAATTTACCCGTGAGATTTTTTACCATGAAATTTTGCAGCTTCAGTGAAACCCACAGAGAAAGCCAAGAAGATAATCAATGAGAGAAGATGTTCTGGACACAAGGAGAAGATGTTCTTGTTATGGGACGTTAAGTGTGTACAAGGAAGAACTTGCGGATAATATGCAACAACTATATTTTTGCTTGTATAGCTAATTGTTTTACTGCTTGAATGGTCATTGTTTGTTAGACAGCCTTGTCATTGTTTGCTAAGCAGCCAATCTCAATAAGCCACAGCAATTGCGAAGAGGTGTAAGAGTAGCAGTAGAGAAAATAGAAGAACTTTTACGGCTTTGGATTACAACAAGTGTCGTGCTGTTATGTCCGTCTCGACAAAGCCAGAGCTCATGACAGGGTTTGATGAACTTTGCTGGAATCCAAAAAGGTCCTGTGGGAAGCAGAACACAAGCATACCCTTTCCCCCAAGTTAGTACTTTCCCAGACCCTTCCATTAGCCTATTAGCAGGGTCTGTACACAAGACCTTCGGGTTTTTGGAAAAGGTTTAAGGGAGCATAAAAAGTCGCTCAACAGCCATCGGAAGATGCAGCTGGCAAGTGTGATTCAAAAAATTTGAAGTGTATGTGGCCATGTCTAATAGCTCTTGAGGGATACAATTCCCCCTTTTTTGTTTTAACAACATGTTTTCCAACGTGAGATGCATACGTTCCACAATTGCCCAACTGGTAGGGGTCACAGAAAGTGTGCCATATTCCCCATTGATGTAAAAACAGTCGAGTGGACTGCGCCATGTATCCAGGCCCATTATCCTTTTTATTTCATCAGGGGCACCCATAACTGCGAAATAGCAAAGCCAGTGTCGTCGGACATCCTTGGCCTGCCCCCTGGTGAGGGCTGACTGAGACACACAGTAGGCCCAAAAATGTATCCACAGAAACATGTGCATATTTCAGGCATACAAAAGCAGACACATGAATTACACCAGGCTGCCAAATAATATCTGTTTTTAAACCTCTAGGGTTAACAGTTGCAGCAGAAGATATATTAACAAAGTGCTGAGAGTCAGGGAATGTCCGTACAATGTCCTTTCCTTGGGACATTGTCAACCCAAAAGCCTTTTGTAAAGAAGCTGCATTCTGATTAAAAAAGGAATGCAAAGCATGAGCAGATTCAAAAGTGTTAACTGGATGAGCAAAATTTACAGTAAAACTGTCTGCCAGTGCATTGCCTTCAATAATAAACCCAGGCAAGGTTGTATGAGAGCGGATATGTAAGACAAAAAAGGGATGCTGCTGTTGGAGCAGCAAATCCTGCAATTATAAAAACAACTGAACAAGGGTTCATTATCAAGTTCTTTTATAAAAACAAAACGCATTTGTTTTAATACTCCAACAACATAAGCAGAGTCAGAAATTCTATTAATAGGCTCCTGGGGAAAAAGTGAAAATGTGTGAACAATGTCTCCCAACTCGACTGACTGTGTAGATCCCATAACTCGAGTGACAGAATGTGCCCAGTCAATACTGTCATGCCATACAATAGCCACTTCATGGGATTTTCCTGATCCATCTACAAACACAGTCTGAGCACGAGCAATGGGCTTCTCTAAACATAATGATGCAGGCTGAATATCCAAAAAACATAAAGAGGATAATATCTTATCCCTGGCTAGACTGTGGAGAATTGGATTGATATAATCACCTAGGGCAATTTGTAATGACTCAGATTGTGCTAAGCAATACTCAAAATCATGGCGCTGTAATGGTAAATAAATAAAATCAGAGTCTCTGCCAAATAAAACTTGCACACGCAATCACCCCTTCATAAGTAGATTTACAACTAATTCCAAATGAGAAATTAGGATTCTGTGCTGGTTATTAGGTAAAAATATCCACTTCAAACAAAAAACTCTTGTTATGCAGCACTGACCATTGTCCAATGGGGGCTAAAGGAAATTGTAAAGCATTTAGAACAAATACAGTCACAAGAGTACAGGGATCATCATGATGTGCTGAACCTTTGGCAATTTTTTGTGCAATTAATTCCAACTCTTGTGCCACAGCATCTGTCAATTGCCTTGAGGAAGACAAATCTGAATTACCTTTTAACAAAGAAAACAAAATAGTTAATTCAGGCATATTAATGCCTAACAAAAGTCAGACCCATTTTATTGTGTCCAAAAGTTGCTGGACATCATTCAAAGTTTCCATTTTGTTAGAGATTTTGATTTTTGAGGACACGCTGATGTCTCTGACAAGAGCCATCCAACATATTTCTATAGAGGCATTGTTTGAATTTTTTCAGGTGCAGTTTGTAACCCAAATTGGGCTAAAGATAACAGCACATGTTCTAGCACCATTTGTAATTGCATAGGTTGTTCTGTGGCAATTAGACTGTCATCCATATAATGGTAAATTAAGGCCTCTGGATAAGTAGAGTGGCTAGGTTGTAAAGCCATAGTAACTAGTCCTTGACATATAGTAGGGCTATTCCTCATGCCTTGTGGTAGGACAATCCACTCACAGTGGGGTATAGGACCAGCATTGTTCAGTACAGGCACAGAAAATGCAAAATATTACAGTCATTAGGGTGCAAGGGTATCATAAAAAAGCACTGTAATCTATAGCTGCCAATGCTTTGGTGATGCCATGAAGATTTTTTTGCCTTTTATACCGCTGTTACACCTTTTTTACAACTTCTGTATTCCTAGTGCTTTTTGCCTACATTCTTGGACTTGTTTGTCAAGCTAAGAGACTAAACGTTTTAGAAGCTTCGTAGCTAGGCATCAGTGTGCCCCAGACCCCAAGGTCCTCTCCAGAACGCATTCTGTAAACTAAGATAGAACCATCCAGGGGAAGGCTCCTTGGGGAGGGGGGCTCACTTGAGCCTCTCATTGGGGAATCTTTGATAGATATGCTAATTAGTAAAACCTATAATGTTATACCCGATCTTCTGTGGGGGGATTCGGCGGGGTGCATTTCAACGCACATGACCTGGATGTGTGCACCTAAGGATCCTTAAAATAAATACCAAGGTAAAATCTCTTTTCCCCTTCTAACCATGTATGACTCTTGATTTTAAGACCAGGAAAAGGCATCATTGGGATTAAAGAAGGATTTGGTAACCCTGGTTGCATTGTTCCCATAGGTTGCATAACTGCATTAACAGCACACAGGTCTTGTAGCAAACGCCATTTGCCAGTTTTCTTTGGAATCACAAAAATGGGTGTGTTCCAGGGGCTGGTGGATGGCACAATATGTCCCAATTGTAGCTGCTCTTGTACCAGTTTTTGCGCCTGGACTAATTTTTCCCCTTTCAAAGGCCACTGATCAACCCAAACAGGCTGGTCTGTTAATCACATAAGTTTGAGCAGGGGCTTTGTATCAGTGCCCATCAGGATAAATTTTGTGGCCAGTGGTAACAGTGCCATGCCATTGCTGTAACAAATCCTGCCCCCAAAGATTAAGAGATGTATTGAGAACACATGGCTGTATCCACCCTGTTTGTTCTTCAGGTCATACAACTGGTAGCTGTTCGGCACTTCTCATGGGTGTCTGACTGCCTCCCATGCTAGGTATTGTAGCTGACGCTGTGTTGGGGTTTTAGTTTAGTCTTAGTTTTTTTCCTGTCAAAGGAATTTTTTCCCATATGCATGTTGCTAGGGGACAATGGCTGTACTTAAGAAAGACAAAAGAGAGGGGTGGGGCGGGCCTGGCTACTTTTTTGTTTTCACCTGGGTGTGGGTTCAGTTCGCTCTCAGCGTCTGGAGGAAGAAGCTGGAGAGAAAGGAGCTGCTGGTTCCTTTTTTCGGCCGTTTTTCTTTCTGCTGGAAACAACGCCGGGATCCCAAAAGCCGCTTTCCCTGCCCTGCTGGAGGCCGGGCTGTGGCTGCCCTGCCCCGCTGCTGCTTCGAGCTTTCGCTGCGCTGTAGCCGTGCTCGCCCTGCCTGCCTGGACTTCCAGGGGATCCCCTTTTGGATACATCTCATCTGCCACCTGGGATTTGTGTTTGTGCCTGCCGTTCTAGCCTGCTGTTCTAGCCTGCCGTTCCAGCCTGCTGTTCCCGAGAGTCCGGGATCGGCTGCCCAGCGGTTTGTGAAGCCTTTGTTCCATCCCTCCCCGGGATCCCAGGGCACTGGTGCCGCGTGCTCCCCGAGCTCGCTCTGGAGCGCCCCCTGCAGCCGCGGGGGAACCATCGCACCTGCCCTGCTCACCGGGAGCCACCAGCGCCCCTGCCGGCTGCGAGCGGAACTGCACCCGAGGGGAAAGGGCCTGACAGCCGAGAAGGCTGGGAC
>NW_024581036.1:726317-739674 GCF_017639235.1 Corvus kubaryi
TTCCTTCCTTCCTTCCTTCCTTCCTTCCTTCCTTCCTTCCTTCCTTCCTTCCTTCCGAATTCCTTCCGAATTCCTTCCGAATTCCTTCCTTCCTTCCGAATTCCTTCCTTCCTTCCGAATTCCGTCCTTCCTTCCTTCCGAATTCCTTCCGAATTCCTTCCTTCCGAATTCCTTCCTTCCTTCCTTCCGAATTCCTTCCTTCATTCCGAATTCCTTCCGAATTCCTTCCTTCCTTCCGAATTCCTTCCTTCCTCCCTCCCACCCTTTCACCCTTCCTTCCTGCCCCCCTTCCTTCCTGCTGCCTTTCCTTTTGCCCTTTCTTCTTTCCTCCTGCCATCCCTCCCTCCTTGCCTCCCTCCCTCCCTTACTGAAGCAAAACAACTGCATGAAAAGACCTTCCCAGCCTTGTGCCATTGGCTAGGTGGGATTGTGCCACAATAGCCGTCCCTTCCCTTCTGGATTTGACATGAAAAGTCGTGGTGCCATTCTTTCCTTCCCACCAGCCCTGAACTGTAACTTTTATTGAACATGACCTCATTTAGGTGGTTTGAAAGGTTTGAATGTGTTGGGGTTTTAGGAGCTCTCCTGTTTTTGTTTTCTTTTTTTTTCCTGTTAAAGGAATTTTGCCCATACATGTAGCCAGGGGGACAAATGGCCGGATAGTTAAGGAAAACAAAAGAGCTGGCTGCTTTTTTCTGTTTCACCTGGGTGTGTGGGCAGTTCGGTCTCCGGCGTTCGGACAGAGAGGGAAGCTGCTTTCTTCAGCTGCTTTTCCTTTCTGCTGGAGAAGCCCCGGGATCCCAAGCCCGCCTTCCCTGCCCCACTCGGAGCCGAGCTGTGGCCACCCTGCACTGCTGTTGCTTCGAGCCTTCGCTATGTTGTAGCCGTGCTCACTCTGCCTGCCCAGATCTCTGGGAGGTTCTCCATTTGGATACATTGCATCTGCCACCTGGGATTTGTGTTCATCCCTGCCGTTCCAGCCTGCCATTCCAGCCTGCCATTCAAGCCTGCTGTTCCCGAGAGTCCGGCCGGACACCGGGATCGGCTGCCCAGCGGTTTTTGAAGCTTCTTTGTTCCTTCCCTTCCCGGGATCCCAGGGCACCAGTGCTGCGTGATCCCTGAGCTCGCTCCGGAGCGCCCCCTGCAGCCGCGGGGGAACCATCGCACCTGCCCTGCTCACCGGGAGCCGCCAGCACCCCTGCCGGCTGCAAGCAGAACTGCACCCGAGGGGAAAGGGCCTGACAGCCGAGAAGGCTGGGACTGGGTTTGTGATTGTTCGCTGTTACTGCCATAGTTACTGTTGTTTGTTTGACTGGTTATACACATATAGAATAGTAAAGAACTGTTATTCCTATTTCCCACATCTTTGCCTAAAAGCCCTTGATTTCAAAATTATAATAACTCGGAGGGAAGGGTGTTGCATCTGCCATTCCAAGGGAGGCTTCTGCCTTCCTTAGCAGACACCTGTCTTTCAAACCAAGACAGAGGGGAAGCAGCTGTCTCCAAAGAAAAAGTCTGAGAACCAAAACCCAGTCCTGCCTTCATCTTCCCCTTGCAGTCTATAAACTAGACCAAACAAACTAGTGATTCGCACATTCCTTCTCAACTATATATAGCATCACATGTTACAGAGTCCACTGTTAAACCAAAGAGTTTTCAGCAGCAGTTTGAACTGATAAATGTGCCAGGAGAGAAAGCATTTGTCGACCTTCCCTCTTACCTGTTAAAACTGGTATTCATTGAACCATCACTTTCACACCAGTAAGTGCTTCTCTCCTGAAGTGTTTTTATCCTAGTGAAATGGACACTTTAGGTGACTAAAATCACAGGATGGTACTCAGCTGGCTGAGTTTGAACTTGCAGAACAACATTGGGTGTGTGCCATTTACAGACTGCAAGAAATCAGTGAGTGCCACTTGAATGCCCTCTGAGTGAAAGTTAGCAATTGTAATGGGGAAAGTCAGTAAAAGCTTTCTGTGCAAGCACATTTTCCTATGTTAGGTCTAGCTAAAATCTATTCAGTTTAGCTTCAGAATCTGCGTAATTGAATGTGATGTGATTGCTGATAAGAAAACTAAATAACAGCAGTGGTTTTTGTGGGTTTTAGGCTGCAAGGGAAATAGGCAGGCCAGTGCTGAGATTTTGTTCCTAGTCCATTCTTATGGCAGCAGCTCCTGGATATTTTAGTTCTACAGTTAGGCTCAGCAAGAGTGAAAAATGTGAGAGTACATCTAGCTAAGAAGGAAGGTGAATACCCCAGTGTGAATTGTCTGTTGTTTAAATGCTGCTGTGACAAAGACATACTGAGCAACTGCTTCTGTTCTGGCACATCTTTGTGCACAAAAGTATATTAATACGTTGGTCTTTGCAAAATTGAAAGTCCATGAGGTTACCTGAAGCTGAACAGTAAATTAAAAGACAGCAGCATGCAACTGCATGATTGAAAGAAAGAAGGTGATAGTGCATTTATTTGAAAGAAAAGCTCCTAGCCCCTTTTCTCATGGTGGTGTTGATATTCTTCAAAGTGAATGCTAAATCTAGTAACTGCTTTCTTTTCTGTTTTTTCCTGACTAAAATTATGGAGCTGGGCTCAGCTAGAGAGCAAAAATGTAAAGGTGCAGGTGGTTGAAAAAAAAAAAGAAACATCATAAAAAATGTGTATTGTGCAGTTTAAAGCTCCACAGGAAAAGTAATTCCCAGCACTCTCTCTTTTGTTTTAGGACTTCTTGTTTAAGGCAGTGGATTCTGAAGTTTCTAGACAAGACTGAAAGGATTCCACATGCATCTTTGAAGAAACTTCACCTTCCATTTGAAACCTGTGATTAGCACTGCAGTCAGGTATTACTGCAGGCCTGGGTCCTACGGTATATCACCGTGTCCTGCAGCCATAGGGAGGAGGAGGAGAGAAGATCCAGCAGGCAGGAATTGTGCAGCAAGATTGATTTATTTAATTATTTTACAAACTCTTTTATAGACTTTTTTCTTCATAGTCTAATTGGACAAAGGATCAGCCACCTCTTGGGGTGATTGGCTAAAATCCTAAAACATCCATTGTCAATATATTTTTCTACTATACCATAAACAAGACTTTTCAAGGTTGCAGGTGGCTTGGTTGTTTACATACTCTGCTACCTCTTCTGTGAGAGAGAAAAGTCTCTCACAGACTTAGAAAATAGCAAGAAAATCCTCGCTAGCAGCATTTTTGTATCTGCAATTCCCCCATTTTTTTTGATAAGATAACAGCTCTACTATTAATCCTAAATAGAAATTTACATCAGTTACTAATTCTAAATATGTCCTTAAGGCTTTAACTATCTGACTCCATAACAAAAAATTTAAAGTTCAGTCTCTGCTTGTGGAAGGACCATCCCAGTCTCTGCTTGTAGAAGGACCATCTGCCTGATGGTTGACATCTTGGTCATCATCGGAAGAGTCATTAGGCTGATGATCGACATTCTGGTCATCATTTGGATGGTTGGCATTCTGGTCATCATTTGGAGGTTGTCTGTTCTGCCTCTGCTGCCGTAGGTCAGGGCGAACGCATTTTGAAGGTAGCCACCGTACCCCAGTATCTGTGGAAATGCAAGCATACCCACGACCCCAAACGATAAGCTCATGAGGGCCTTGCCACTGGTTAGTGAGTAAATTCCGTACCCAGGCTTTTGCCCAGGGCAGTTGTCTCTCGCCTGCAGACTGCAATGAGAGAAAATGATTCAGAACAACAGGATTATTTGAATTTTGTGGTACTGTAAGGTGATTAATTGTATACAAAGCTTTTTGTAGTTGGCTTCAGTAACCAAATTCAAAGGTTCCTGTGAGAAACAGCCCTTAATTCAGCTAACTGAGCAGAGTCTGACTCGGATTGCTGTGTTAATCAACCACTGCAAAGGCAGTGTAGGATACTGTGCACCCTTGCGCACAGTGACCCCTGCTAAAAATTTGTCCCAATCCGTACGCCTCAAGCTGCCAACACGTCCCGTCCCCAAAGGTTAAGGGAAGTGGTAGTAACATAAGGCCTAATTGTAGCTGTGTGCCCCTCTGAGTCCTTCACCATCACAGGCTGTTCGCTTAAATAGCTCTGTGTGGTTCCTCCTAATCCTGCGATGGCCGATCCTACTGGGGCTAAAGGCCATGAGGGAGGCCACGCAGAGAAGGAGATGATAGTTACATCAGCACCCGTATCAATCAAACCTCAAAGCTGAGTCCAGGGCGGACGGGCGTTCGGCAGGATCAGGGTACATGTCATCTGTGGCCTTCGATCAGACATGTCTGCAGTCCAGAAGGCCGGCAGAAGTCCCATAGATCCACTGCTGCTATCTTCGTGAGTTTGTTGTTCTATCCTGGGGACACAAGACTTAAAAGGCACTAATTGAGCAAAGCAGGTCTTTTCAGGAATAGCTACAGGGGGTTTTTGCGTGGAGACCATAGCGCAAATCTGACCTTTAAAGTCAGTGTCAATAATTCCTGAGTGCACTAAGATTCCTTGATGGGCAACGTCAGGTTTTCCCACCAGCATTGCACTGGGTCCCTGGGCTAAGGGTCCATATGCGTCCAAGGGAGCCTTATAAATACCGCTAGAGTCTAAGACGACTGCAGCTGCGGTGTGGACGTCAAACCCGTCTGATCCGTGGGTGCCGTCTGATCCCTGGGTGCTGTCTCTAGGGTGGCTGGGTAGGCCTGTGCCTGTACCTGTGCCACTCTCTGGGGGAGCGACTGCATTGGAGACCAATTCCCCCTCCTTGCACCCTGGTGGAAGTTTCCCGACAAAGGCCGACCATCGGCATGAGTCAGAGATCTACAATAGTCCGAGCAATGCCCTGGCCTGCCACACCTCTTGCAGTGAGGGATCGGTGTGTTCTCTTTTTGGCTCGGCTTAGGCCGCTTCCGTTTTTTCGCCTGTTTTGGTTGCTTTGGTTCACTATCAGGAGATGTGTGAACAGGCTGCAGGAACGCAGCCAAAGCAGACCTTCTCTGGTTTCCAGATCCCACCTTAGCGCAGGCTTCGACCATGTCTGTTACCTCAGGATCCCCTGGTAAGGCATCTATGATTTTTCTGCACTCCTCGTTTGCGTTATCTCTCACTAAGTGCCTTAACAACATCTGCCTTAACCCGTCATCCTCAACCTGCTTCTCGAGAGAAGCAGCGACTTTCTCTACAAAAGAATGACTCTGATTTCCCTTGAACTATTTCCGTATATTGCTTTCTAGGCACAGACAACTCTATGGTTTTCAACAGGGCGGCCATGCTGACCTGTTGAGCTTGCTGCAGGATGCTAGAGGACAAGGTACCCTGTAGGCTGGGATCAGAGAAGGGACCAGTTCCCATAAGAGCATCCGTTCCCGCTGTCTGTCTAGGATCAGCAGCAGGGAGCTGCGTAGTCCCTAATGCAGCCTTGTCGGCCAGCTTTCTCCAGGTTTTCTCAAAAACTGTACATTGTACAGGTTGAAATAGAATTTGACCTCAGTGTCTGATATCAAACGGAGCAAGTAAATCTGTATTTATCACCCTTATTATCTGCATAACCTCAGCAGAACCTAGCCCATGTTGTGCCACCTTGGATTGCAGATCCTGGGCAACCTTCCAAGCAATCACCTCGTGTTTGTCATGCTCCCCTGAATTTGGGAGAGCCTTATACACTGGGAAAGCTTGGATCTCCCTTTTTGGGGAGTCAGTACCATCCTGAACTTCTGGCACAGCCTGTGGATGGAGTGAAACAGCTTCCCGATTACCGCCAGAATCCTCAAATCTGTTTGGCATTCCAAGTGTTTCAAATAACCTCCAGTTACCCTCCTCCAATGCTCACATCTTAACTGACTCTAAGAAGCAATTGTAGTGGGTTGGACGCACTGTTACCATGCAGTCCTGAAAGGTCCAGGGGCGAAGAAATTTTTGTATGTACAGTCAGGGAGCACCATGAATTCATTCACCCCTTTATCCTTGCATAATCTCAACTACACACCTCAGTCTCAGTCTACACGCATTCCTTCTCAGCTAGTTGTAGTGTTACATTCAAAGCCCAGGGACAGAATTGCAAAAGTCCTGCCAAAAGCTCTTTCACAATCAGTGTCAGCTGAGGATGCTCTTGCTAGTTCAACATGTAACTCACACTCATTAAACTCCATCACAAAACCTGGAAATATGCACCTTCATGGACCTTCGGGGTAACAGAATCCAACCAGCTTCTTCTCCACAGGTAAGTAAGTGTCAGAACAGAAGGCATTCCTAAATTACCCCCTTCTCTTAGCAGCTGTTAAGCTGCACATAATACACTGTGGCTCTGTACTTTCCATCTCAGATGTATGAGCTGTCACCGTTTTCACTCTCAGAGCTCTGTTGCAAGCATCCAGCAGCTGCTCTCATAGAAAAGGCTCTAAAAAGTAAAAGCCATGGCTGGTCTGCACCTGCTGCATGTCAGACACACCAAACACACTTCTGCGCTATGTACTTACTTTCTCAGCATCTTCTGCCAAAATATTATTTGAATCGTAGAGTCTAAAGCCAAATAGAATTGTTTCCATATAGGGCTCAGATGGAAATATGTACCAGCACAGGTAGCTGTCACTGACCTTCCCACTTAATATTGATAACTTGAATTCAGCAGACAACTGAGTGACGCTCCTCTTGCATCTTATATACAGGGCACACAACCATGGTGCTCCACAGGATTGTTCTCAGCCTCCTGAAGCATCACATCTTTTCATTAGCCCAGAGTCCAAAATGTCCACCTACTTCTCTCACAGAACACTGTGCCAGCACAAAAGCAGTTCAGCGTACTACGTGTGTTGAAACACACCTGTAGCGGTGCACTTTCTTTGCCAGTCTACATACCATTGCATCCTATCTCTCTTGTAGTCTGAATCAAAACTGAACATTTTTCAGGTGGATCTAGCACAGATAAATATGCTAAGCCAAGAAGCTTGCTTGGACCATGCCACTTACTTGTGGAAACTTGTATTACTCATTCCATAAGTGGAGTCCTCTCTCCCTATTGCATTGTAGGAACTGCAGTCACACTCTGCTGCTCTGAAATTTTTGGCTCAGCTTCAGGTAAGGTCATGCACTTTCAAATTTGCAGAAACCAAACATGTCAATGTCCTTTCATACACAAATGTGTGCCAGAACACAAGCTAGGTATGTCTTTGTCACGGCAGCATTTCAACAGCCTGGGCCAGGAGAGAAGCGGTTGCTGAATTAGTCCTTCAATATCCAAAGATTTCAACAAACCACCAGAATCTTGGCGATGAGAAACCGTTTTCGTCCTGGCACATTTTTCTGTGTGACAGGTATATCCACATCTTTGGTCATTACAAGGCTGAAAGTGCATGATGATACTTACAGCAGAGAGGGAATGTGCAGAGCAAAATAATCTGACAGCAGTTTGCAGGTTGTAAAGGATAGAGGATTGCCACTTTATTGTGGTGTGAATACGAGTTTCCACCCATAAGGGGCAAGCTCCAAGCAAGCTTCTTGTCCTGACACAGTTATCTGTGTGAGACTTTGCTGAAAACTTTTCTGTCTAGATTCAGACTACAAGACTGATAGAATGTGATGGCACTTAATGCTAATAAGGCAAGTGCATGGCACTGGAATGTTTTGCCAGAAGCAGTGCACTGGAATGCTTCTCTGCTGGCACAGCATTCTGTGCGAGCAGTGGATGGACATTTCACACTCTGGGAGAATGAAAGCATGGCTCTTACATAAAGCGAAGAATGAAGCTGCAGAGGACCGTGGTTGTGTGCACAGTGTACAGGCTGCAAGAAGAGCGAGGCTGCCACTCAGTTGCCTGCCAAAATCAAATTATCAATTGTAGGTGGGAAGGTGAAAGAAAGCTACCTGTGCTGGCACATACTCCTCTCTGAGGCCTAGTGGAAATAATCCTATCTAACTTTAGCCTCCAAGATCCAAAGAATATTATGGTATATTTAACGGAGAAGGAAATACACAGCGCACGGGTGAGTTTTATGCGGCTCGTATGCGGCAAGGGGAAGGTGCAGACCAGCACTGGTGTTTTCTTCTAGAGCAGATGCTGGACATTTGAAAGGGACCTGAGAGAGTGGAAACATGTGATGGCACATATATGTCAGAAGGAAGGTGCTTAGCTTCAGTGTGTTGCATGCAGTTCAAAGGCTGCTAGGAAAAGGGGGTAAATTAGGAAGGCCTTCTGTCCTGACACTTACTTCTCTGTGAGACATAGCTGCTTGGAATCTGTGATGCTGAAGGTATGTGAAAGTGATTGCACTGCAAGTATAAGTTTTCACAGGTAAGAGGGAAGGTCAGCAAGCACCTTCTGTCTTGGCACATCTCTCAGTCCTCCAAACTGAAGCTGGAAATTCTTCGGTTTAGCGATGGACTTTGCCAATTTGAGAGAATGTGATGCTAAACATAATTGAGAAGGAAGGTGCAAATCACTAGTGTGTTTGGTCTGCTTTACAGACTTCAAAGGGAAGATGAAGGCCAGCACTGGCTTTTGGCTCTAGGACATTTTGTATGGGACCAGCTGATGGAAGTTTGGAAGGTGTTTGGGATCTCCGAGAGTGAGAGATTGCAGGAAAATGCATATCGCCAAAGAGTTTGATGCAGTTCAGTTGTTGCGAGTTACACGTTAAGCCAGCAGGAATGTTCTCAACTGACACTGATTGTGAAAGAGCTTTTTGCTGGATTTTTGCAATTTTGTCCCTGGGCTTCGGATGTTCCTTCCTGAGAAGAAACACAGATAGAGCAATGCTGTGGTGTCTAGTTCAAAAGTTGCCAGGAAAAGGGGTGATCCAGCAACTATTTCTTTCCTGGCACATGAATTCATCTTGGCCCTGGATTGTGGTGCTAATTGAGGGTTTCAAATAGGAGGTGAAGTTTCTTCTGAGTGGCATGTTGAATCTTGCCTAGAGACCCTCAGGATCCACTGCCTTAAACAAAACTTCCTAGAACAAAAGAGGCAGTGCTGGGTATCACTTTTCTTATGCAGCTTTGAACTGCACAACACAAATTTGTATTTTGCTTCTTCATTTCAGCTGATGTGCCTTTAGGTTTTTGCTCTCTCACTGAGCCCAGCTCCATTGATTTTCGTCTGGAAACAATAGCCTGGGTTTCACATTTACTTTGAAGGATAGCAACACCATGCGAACCAGGACTATGAGCTTACCTTTCAAACTAAAAGTATGATCACATTTCTCTTTCAATCATGCGGAGCTCCTGAACCTAAACTAACTGTATCAACTGTAAATATTGGTCACAAAAAGGTGCCTGCTCATCAAATTGTTGCTGTCTCCACATTTAACTCATATTCTGTGAAAAGCAACACACTCTGGAGCTACGCACTTTCCTGCTCAGCTACACGTCCCATCACATTCCTTCACTCTGGCCAAGTCCAGCTTCAAAACTTACTATGTCCAGCTCCCATACCAAAGCTCTTTGAACAAAAAGTAAGCGCTGACCTTCACTTTCTCCTCGCAGCTTATAAAGTGCAGCAAACACAGCTCTGTGTGCTCAGCTCTATGGACCCTCATGCACTTTCAGGCTCCCACGGTCCACTTACAAAGCTAGAAACATTTAGCAACTGATCCCACAGGAAAGGCCTACAAGCTGCACAGCCAATGAGACGATTCATCTTCCTTCCCAGCTCTATGCAGGATCATGTTGTTTCAGACTCGAAGAACCAGGATCCACAATGAAGCTCTTAAACCAACTGCTGCCATGCAAATGGGGTCAGGCCAGAAAAGCACTTGACTTTTACAGGGGCACTGTAAAGCTGCTGGCACTGGGCTCTGGAGGGGGCGGAGGGCCAGGCGCCGCCCAGGGAGCTATGGTGCCGCCCCGCCCCACAGCCCAGCTGGGCCGGGGCTTGGCACCCAGCTTGGGGCCAGAGGAGCCTGGAGAAGAGCCCACGTGGCCCAGGGAAGGGAGCAGCGTGTGGGGCTCAGGCTGGCACCTCTGGGTGCAGCACTGAGGAGGGGCACAGCTGCCAGCCCCACACATTGGGCACTAGGGGCAGGGGGCTTCTCCAGGCTGCAGCTTGGGCTTCAAGGCCATCCTTACCAGGCACTTGGCAAATATCCACAGCTGCTCCTTCTTCACCGGCTTTTCAAAGCCCCTCCTCTTCAGAAACTCGGTCACACAAAGGAGCATTTCCTGAGAAGCCTGGAGAGCAGCAGAGACCCAGAGATGGCACCACATCCCAGGGCACAGGACACACGACCCTGTGCCAAGGCCAGGAGGAGGCTGCAGCCCGCGAGGCATCAGGGCAGGAGGCAGCCAAGCCCCCTCCCAGGGTGACTCCAGCAGCCCACGCGTCCTCACCCATGCCACGCGCTGGTTCTCATCATGGCAGTGGAATAAGAGTGGGAGCAGGCTCCGGCAGACTTCATGGGCTTTTTTCCTTCTTGTACGAGAAATGACATCAAGGACCGGAAGACAAGCATGGAGAGCAGCTGCCCCTGGCTATCATCCTGTATGAAAGGAAGAAAAAATTACCTCAGCATCAGCTGCTCCAGGTCCACCTGGGCGCAGGCCTGAAAATGCACAGGGCACAAGAGAGCATGGCAGCAGGCTTGGGGCTGACATGCCAGGGCTGGGAAAGGGAGGAACCAGAGGGGCCTGGAATTCTCCTTTTGTCAGACACCTGAGGCAGGCTGTACAGGGTGAAGAGCTGGTAGGCCCTGAGCCCTCTGGGCAGGTGGGCCCCACACCTGTCACATGATGGGACCACACGCAGCAGAGTTATCCCTACGTCAGCTGGATGTGCCTCGGTCAGCCCCAGCAGGGTCCTGTCCAGCCTGTGCTCAGCAGACTCATTGGCCATGAACCACTGGTGGATGTCCCCTCAGTGAATCTCATATTCCCTCAGTGACCCACATGTCCCCTCAGCATCACTTGGGGCACCCAGTTTTCCCTCAGTGACCCTCATGTCCCGTCAAAAAATTGAGGGGCAGCAGCCAACACCGCAGTGATGTGCCTCATGTACAGCGGTTGTGCTGGGCAGGGGCCACCAGCAGCCAGAAAGCTGCTGGGGCTGGGGAAAAGGCCCTGCCCTGCATCCAGGGGGGGCTGAGAGCTGGGAGAGTGCCATTTCCCCCCTCAGGTTTCAGAGACAGGGGCTCTCACCCTCCTGTCTCCAGGCAGCCAAAGGAGCACAACAGCAAAAGGCCAACAACAGCAAAGAAAAGACCCAGCCCTGTGTGCCAGTTTGGGCAAATTTGGAAATATATCCTCTGAGAGAAGGCAGGTTACAACCACCCCTCCTCCACCAAGTTCAGGAAAAAATAAAGTTTCCTCAAAGGAAAGTGAAAGAGATAAAAACTATTTATTTAACAAACACACAGGAAAAGGATAATAATGCTATGGAGAGAAAAACCTGGGAAAATTTCAGAGTCCTTCTGTAGGTAGCCTCTCCCCTCCTCCTTGGAGCTGGGATGGGGTGGTGGGCCCACCTCCAGGGCCAAGGCCTTGGTGGAAAGTCCTCCCAATGTATTCTGATGTTGAAACTGTCCAGCAGAGAAGGAGGGAAAAATTGGAGTCCCAGGAAAACAAAGTTCAACTCTCCGGAGGAAAAGGAGCTGAAAAACTGGCCAAAAGCTGGCTGGAAAAAAAGCAAGCAGGGTGCTTCCCTCCGTTCTCTCTCTGCTGCTGCAGCTGAATGCAGAGAACTGTCTCTATCTCTGTGTCCTTGAAACAAACTGTAAACTGCTTTGAAGAGTTTGCTCAGTTTTTTTTTCTCTCCCCCCTCTCAGGCTCAGTTTAAAGGCATAGAGAGGCACAAAATTAATTTCTGGGCATAGGGCAGCGATATGGGATACACATCATAAAGTCACCCCAAGACATCCTGCTTGCAAGGACGTTGCCCAGTGCAAAGCCAACCGTGGCACCCTGAAGGTGCCCAGCACACTCTCACGTATCTGTGCCCTGGGAATGGCAGGAATGCCCTTTGCCCAGAGGGCCTTTCTGTGGCCCCTCTTGGGCTCCAAGCTGCTGCACTTCTCACTCACTCTTGCCTAAAGCCACAGAGCTCGGTCTCCCCCACTGCAACTGCTCCACCTCTTCAGACTGCTCTTCTGGGGCAGCTCCAGGGCCTTCTTCCTCCTCCTCTACCCATGCCAGCTTGGGCACGCTTGTGGGTCTCTGCTCCATGTCACTGATTGGATTTAAGGCGACTTCTGAAGAGAGATTGTACTAGTTTGAAAACCAGTGGGAGGCACCAAGTCAGAATAACAATTTACTAGGGAAATCAAAAAAACAAAGGCAGAAAACACTGGGTTAAACTGACAGAGTCAGGATACAACCTGATGCGCTGTTAGTCACGGTGGCAGTAGCAGTCCGATAAAATGGTGGCTGCAGTCCTCCTGAAGTGTGGATGTGGTTCTGTTGAAGCTGTGGTCCTGTAGAAGGGTCTGCTCTTCCTCAGAAAGTCCAGTGGTGGCTATGTAGCTCTTGTCCTCTGGGAATCCAGTGGAAAGATTGTCTGTGGTGTTCAGAATCTCAGATTATATCCAGGATGGAATGCTTGGTTCCTCCTTCTGGGTGGAGCATTTTACAATGGGATGATGAGTCATGAGGCAAGGCGTTGATGGGCTCATTAACAGAAGATAGTCCGAAGGGAGTTATCTATGAGTCATGCGGCAGGGCATTGATGGCTGGGGGGCTGCTTCTGACCTCTGACACCCAGTTGGTCAGGCTTTCCCACCACCCTGGCCCCTCAGGCTCTCCCCCACCCTGGCCAAGCCACCCAGCAGCAGCGCAGCCTTGATGGAGCTCCAGAAGAGCCAGATCAAGAGGCACCTTGGAGCCCTCAGCAATCCAGCCAGCAACACATGGGCAGGAGGACACAGATGGTGGTTCCTGACTGGGACAGGGCTTGTGGCCATCTCCTGGCACCATTCCCGCAGGGATCCCCGCAGCTCCAGCCCCTGCCCACCCGCTCTGTCGGCACCGTTAAGGCTTCAGCACAACCACCAAAGGCCAAGGGGCTTCTGGCCATTTTCCCTTCAACACTGCACACCCAAGCAACTTGCTAAATGCAAGCACCCTTTCTCCCCTCTTCCCCTGTGCCCTGCAGACACTGGGCACGAAAAGAAGGCTCCTGGGACGCTGCGTATTATAACACATTCTATATTTACATGCTAAAGGAAAAATAGAAAAGCGAAGAGAAGAGAAAAGAGCAATCTTAAAGAAAAGTCCCCGCTGGCTCAGCTGGCCCCAGCAGACAGAACCTCCCAGATCAGCTCTCGGCAGATCTCCAGCAGCGGAGCCAGCCAAGAGCCGACCGACGAGGCCTTGTCTTCCATGCCCAGCTGAGTCGGTATTGCAGCCTCCGGAAGACGGAAAATCGAGCTCTCTCTGCTGCCTGGAGGATGTAGAATGTTTGAC
>NW_024581036.1:754674-766876 GCF_017639235.1 Corvus kubaryi
CCCTGCGCTGCTGCCTGGGCCCAGCCCTGGGCGCTTCCGGGCTCCTGCCTGATGGCTCCCCTGTCACTGCCCTGTGCCTTTCAGGTCCTCGAGTGCCTGGACTTGAGTGAATGGGGTGACAGTGTCCTGGAGATCATGACAAGGCACTTGCAGAGCGAGTCCAGGGAGATGCATCGCCTGGCAATCAGAGGCCTCATGGTGCTCAGCAAGAACCCCTCGATGGTGAGAAGGAGGCAGTGGCTGAAGCCATACTGGCAGCATCGGGGCTGGGGAACTCAATCACTTGGAGCTAGCTGGGCTTTGGGAGTTGTGGCAGCTGCTCCCAGCTCTCCTGTGTCGCTGGTCAGCTGCCTGAGTGCTTCGGGACAGGCCTTTGGCCTCTGGGCTCCATGGCAGCAGGGTGGGGTTACACTATTGGAGCAGTGTTGGCGGTGCAGCCGTTCATGGATGCATAGCACAGCCTTGTGTTCCACACAGGCCAAAAAAATGTGCAGCCTGTCTGAAAGCCTCATGGAGCTACTGAGGAATGCAGATGGAGAGGTGGTCAGGATGACCCTCTCAGTGTTCCTGAATGTACTCCTGAACAAAGATATCCTAATATCCAGCCCCACGGCCCCAAGGCTGGCTGAGGCACTCCGGCCACTCTTCAACAATGTAAGGCTCTGTGCCCCCAGCCACTGACACTGGGCTGCTGCCTGGAAATGTGGTGCCCTGTGCATTTTCGGGCCTGTGCACAGGGGGCCTGGAGAATGCAGTGCTGAGTTTTTTCCTTTCCAACAGGACAACAGCCTTGTGCAGTTGCTCTCCATTCAGCTCTTCCAAGAAGTGATGGAATTGGTAGTGGAAAAGGGAAAAAAGCCCCTGAAGAGGCATGTGAGGCAGAGCCTGCTCCCACTGTTCTTCCACTGCCATGATGAGAACCGGCGTGTGGCAGAGGTGAGGACTCTTGGGCTGCTGGTGTCCCCCCGGGAGGGAGCTTGAGTGTCTTCCTGCCCTGGCACCTCACGGGCTGCAGTCTCCTCCTGGCCTTGGCACAGGGACACGCGTCCTGTGCCCTGGGCTGCGGTGCCATCTCTGGGTCTCTGCTGCTCTCCAGGCTTCTCGGGAAACGCTGCTTTGTGCAGTAAGGTTTCTGAAGAGAAGGGATCTCAAGCAGCTGCTGAAGATGGAGGACTCATGGAGCTTCTGCGAGCGTCTGGTAAGGAAAGCTTGGAAGCCCCAGCCCCAGCCTGGAGAAGCCCCCTGCCCCCGGCGCTCAGTGTGCAGGGCCGGCAGCTGTGCTCCCCGTCCAGTGCTGCACCCAGGGGCGCCAGCCTGTGCCCCACACGCTGCTCCCTTCCCTGGGCCACGCGGGCTCTTCTCCAGGCTCCTCTGGCCTTGAGCCAGGAGCCGATGGAGTGCTGGCCCAGCTGCGTAGCGCCCGACCCTCTGCCCTCTCCAGAGCCCGGTGACAGCGGCTGCTGGCCGGGTCTCGGGGCTGTGCAGGCAGGGGAGGCCAGGGCCGGGCAAAGGGAGCGCCCGGCCAAGGGGCTGAGCCCGCGCCAACCCTTCCCTCCTGGCGCTCTCTGCAGCTGGCAGAGGACAGGAGCCGAGCGGCCGAGCACCTGCGGCAGGCCCTGCCATACCTGGAGAGCCGACAGGAGCCCCTTCGAGAGGCCGCTATCAGGTCCATTGGTGAGCCACCCATCCGGGGTCCTGGTCCCTCCCTGCCCCACTGCAGCAGGATCCGGGCTAGGGGCCATGACAGGCTCTGTGTTTCCAGGGATCACTGGGATGCTCATGAAAGGGCAGCCAGAAGAGCTGCAGCTCATCTGTGAGGGTGAGTGAGGCCAGTGGGCTGGCAGGGGCAGCTGCAATCCCTGCCCTGGCTGCGGAGGGTTCTGCTCCTTTGTGTGGATGAGGGGCAGCATGGGCAGAGCACAGAGACATTTCAGGGGTCTGTGGGGGATTTGTGGCCAGCACCTTCCAGCTGATCTTGTTGTTTCCTGCTCTCTCCAGGCCATGGCAGGAGTGCTGTGGGGACGGTCTTTTCAGGGGGTTTCCTCACAATGACCCTGGGTCTGTTCTCTGTTCCAGCCCTTCAAGCCCTGAGCACAGATGACAGCCCTTCTAACACAAACCTGATTGTTCAAGTCATGTTAAATGAAAGAGCTGAGCTACTAAGTTCATCTTCTGGATTGAGACAACCAGGGCAGCACCAGATCCCATGCAAGAGGAGACCAGCTGGAGCTCCAGGCACAGCTGATGCTGGGCATACCTGAGCCTGCCTGGAAACTCTGGTGGCTCCTGGCCTCTCCCTCCCTCTCTATTGCTCCCTCCCTGCAGCCCTCAGACCCTGCCTGTTCCCTTCTCCTGCTCCCAGCTCATCCCTCTGCTTTGCTTTCCATTAATAAACATTTCAGCTTCTTCACCTTATTTGTGTCTCTGTGGAGCTGAAGTGGAGCAAAACCTGAGCCCTGGAGCACACAGGCCCCATCCTGCCATTCTTTTCTGTGCTGTGTTTCGTGCAGAGACAAACTAGGGGAGATCAGGCGGGAAAGGTCCCTTCCATGAAGGTCCAGTTTCACATTGTGGAGTTAAAGGTCTTGCTGGGCACACCGAAGGTCAGCAGTAGGACAAAGACACCAATTCCAGAGTCTGCAGTGGCAATAAAGATGCTGAACTTGGGATTGAGCAGTTGGTGTGGTGACTATAGAAGGATAAACTGGAGTCCTAAAACTTCTTTGATGCTGCGATGTTTGCTCAGCAGCTGAGAACTTGCGTAGAATTGTAGTTTTTCTCTCAGCTTGGGAATCACAGAATCCCAGAGCAGCTTGTCTTGGTAGGTATTTTAAAGATGCTGTAGTTCCAGTTGCCCGGCTATGGCCATGGACGCCTTCCATTATAATTGGAAGAATTGGACTAATCCATCTTTACCTTCCCCCCTCTGGATTTTGATCTAACGTGAAAGTATCAGCTGGTTAAAGTGAAATTTTGTAGCTCACAGAACTAGGAACAAGAGTTTCCAATGGGAACAGGAGTTTCCCAATATCCCATCTAAACCCACCCTCTGGCAGTGGGAAGCCATTCCCCCTGTCACTCCAGGCTCTTGCCCAAAGTCCCTTTCCAGCTCTCTTGGAGCCCCTTTAGGCCCTGGAAAGGGCTCTAAGGGCTCCCTGGAGCCTTCTCCAGGCTGAACATTCCCAGCTCTCCCAGCCTACCTGTGTAATGCTCCAGTTCTTGTGTCACTTTGTCGAGACTGACGTAACAGCACGACACTTGTTGTAATCCAAAGCCGTAAAAGTTCTTTTATTTTCTCTACTGCTACTCTTACACCTCTTCACAATTGCTGTGGCTTATTGAGATTGGCTGCTTAGCAAACAATGACAAGGCTGTCTAACAAGCAATGACCATTCAAGCAGTAATTAGCTATACAAGCAAAAATATAGTTGTTGCATGTTATCCGCAAGTTCTTCCTTGTACACGCTTAACATCCCATAACAAGAACAACCTCTCCTTGTGTCCAGAATGTCTTCTTTCATTGATTAACTTCTTGGCTTTCTCTGTGGGTTTCACCGAAGCTGCAAAATTTCATGGTAAAAAATCTCACGGGTAAATTCTGACTGTCTTTAGGTCTGACTCTGTGACGCTCTCAGTCCAGCTGTCACTCTCATCACTCTTGGAATACTTCCTGGCCCTTCCTGGCCTCCTCTGGCCAGGATCCCTTGAGGATCTCTCCATCCATCCCAAAGCCACCACAGCTCGCACAGACAGAAGCTGCCTACAGGAAGAATCTGCCCTAAGGGAAGAGCACACACAAACCTTCCACTGTTGGAAGCACAGAGCTGGGGAAGAGCAGCCCAACCTCCCAGCACTGAGGAAGGAGTCTTGTTTCACTGGAGACAGCAGCTCCCCCTGTGGCTTTAAACAAAACCAAAGGCACAGTCATTGATTAGAGGCCAAATAAAACAATGTCTTCCACTCCTGCCCACTTCTCCCTCAGAGAACTGACAGGCCGCTGAGTTCAGACAACTCTTCTTAATGAGATGATAGAATTCTAGACAATGGGGAAAAACCCCTCCCCTTTCTTCAGAAGTCTTGGAAAGTTCACTTCCAAACCCAGAACCAACCAGGCCACCTCTTTGCCTCAGGTTTTTTTCCAAGGGAAGGATGGCTCTTCCATTTTTTAACAGCCCTGATGCTACTTTTCCATCACCAGTTACTCAGTGGTACAAAACCTTCATGACAGTACTTCTAGTTTGAAGCTGAGAGACTCCATCTGCTTCCTTGTTTACACGAGCTCACACCTTGGAAATTGTCGCATCTCCAAGGTCCATCAAACTCTTCCCAAATTCCACTTGAATCCTCTGCCGTGATTAGACGCAAAGCTTTCAGCTTCAAATCTTTCATAACTGGAAGACCAGACCCCACAAAGCCCTTGACCATCCACTTTTCTGTAGCTAGCTCTAGTCTGGGGAAAAAACCTTCAAGCCAGACCGTTTTCCCATGGTTTTCTGTTCTAGTCTAAAAGACTCATAAGCTTTACTACAAAGGAGTTCAAATCCACAGCAAAATAACTTAGATCCAACTGTCTCAGCAAAATAACTTATTTCTCTCATTCACCCCATCAGAGGTCCTGGTGGAACCATCAAGTGGTACAGATGCAGTATGGAGCAGGGAAAGAATTAGGATCATATCTCTTCTCCAAGTCCAATTTTCTCAGTGAGGTTGGGAAAAATCAGGAGAATGTCGTTTACATGAGAAGATTTAAGTCTGTTTTTAGTGGCTGGCAGGCAACACACGTAGGGAAACATTTCCTCCTCTATCAACACAGGCAAACTATAACGAACACTATGGAATCGAGGAGTAGAAGTTATCAGGGTGCCTTTTACCGAGGTGATCTCTCCCCAAACACCAACCAGTCTAACTACAGCTCACGGGAGAGGCGATGAGGGCCTGTCTTCTCCTGGGATAGGTATTGTACCTGTTTACCTCCTTTCACACTGCCAAAAGCAAATTTTCCTTATGGATAAACATTTAAGAAAAAAAGAATTCTAAGTTAATTGTTAAATTTGCCAAGATGACAGTCCTGGGACAGACATTTTTCCTGCTGTACTCATGCTCTTTTCAGAGCAGCCTGAACCAGTTTTCTAGCCAAGAGACCCCGTATCAGCACAAATACCCACCCCCTCAGTACTACAGTTATTTACACCTTGGTTTTTGGCTGCAGAGAAGTGTCCTGAAAGCCCCAGCAGGACCCCAATCATCAGCACAGGTCACTTGTGCACAGTCCAGGTGCACACAAAGCACGCACTGGCCTCAAATTCCTCCCTCCTGACTCAGTTACCTTTTGGAATGCCACAAAAGAAGGAATTCCAACCTAAATCAGGCTTTCCTCCCCTTCCCTGCCTTCTGGCCACTGCTGGGCAAGGCCAGTGCTCCCCCTCTGGCCTGCTGGATTCAGTTTGACTGCTCCAAGCTCTCCCCCACTGTGGAATTACAACTTTAATGTTACACAGGGGTGTAACCAGACCTAGAGCTGTCCCAAAGCACGTGAGCTAAAGAGAATCCTACAACCACTGGTGTGGTATCAAACACTAAATTAGTGGTTTCAACCTTTTCTGATCACCAAGCACAGCTATTGAAGTCAGGAAAATGAATTTAAACTAAGCATAATGGGCTCATTTTTCAAAGCCATGTTTTACAGGTTCACAAAGAACTGAACTTCCCCAGCACATGGATTTCAAATCCCTGGCCAAACCCAGTAGGTCAGAAAGGGAAAAACATAGTTGCTGGCAGTGCTGGAAGCACTGGTTTCCCTGCGTTACACACAGCTTGACCTAAACTGGAGGAGAACCTGAGGCCCTGCTCATACCCACTGTGAGTATGGCATCAGGTGTCTGTGCAGGTTACACTTCATCAGCAAAACAATCCATGGAAAGTGCATGTAAATTGTTCCTACCTGTGCTTTCCCAAGGCAAGATGGTTTTTCCATAGAGCAAACTTTTTTTGCATCAAAAAGATTGTTATCTTTTTGCTCAGCTGGAGAAGAAAAAGTTGAGACCCGCTAAATTCCCCTAAGCCAGGCAACACAAAAAACCCCCCAAAACAACCTTTTCAGTTTGGATCAAAAAGAACCTTTCATTCCACTTTTTCAGCATTTTCAACAACCTATCATATTCGTTTTGTCTCTCTTCAAGCAAAAAGCCAATTCAGCTTTGAAAACCATATATTCTGGTGTCCCAACCAACACATAAATGCATTTCTCTTCCACCCCTCTTCTCCAAATACCTCTTAGAATAGAAACATTCAAACTCACTTTTCCTGGGAACTGGTAGAACTCTGTGTCAGCAGCTCAGTGTTGCCTGATGAAAACCCCACAAATTTCCAGTGGGTTCTGCCTGCTTGGATTTTCAGTTCCCGTTCCCCCAGCTCCTTCCTGCTCTGGCATCTGGGGCAGTTGTTTCCACTGGGCAAGACAGGAGGGTTTCACACCTGATCTTTCCTCGGAGCTGCAGTCGGAGCCTTTGGGTCCTGCTCTGTCAGCCACCACCCCAGGCCTTTCAAAGCAGCATGTTCTTCCACTCTTACAGGAGCTGCCTCACAGCCCCTGGAAAGGCCACTAACCAAATCCCCTACAGCTTTGGGCTGCTTGTGTGTTCCCAACCCCAAGGTATTTCACTGAAGTAAGGGGTGAAAATCTTCCTCACAAAGAGGAGCAAAGGGATCCTGCCTCTCCAAACACAAACTCCCCAGCCATCACCACTCCTGTTCCACCACATCGGGCCCATTATCAGACGGGCCTCCACTAAAACTCCAGTTTTTCTCTCCTGCAGGAATTTTGAGGCCCAGGGAATGGCTGTGCCTAGGAGGTTTGCCAAAATCTGCTACAATTTCACCATGTGAATCGCCAGCAAGCTCTTGGTGCTGAATGATGAAATCCTGGAGCTAAGAGATGCTTGGGAGTATTCTGGGAGCTTTCATGGCCTCGGCAGGGGTAAACATCATAAAGTTGCACCAATCAGCACTTTGATAAGTCTGATCACTTGGGGTTATATCTTTAACATAGGGGGATCTCATCTTTCCCTGTTGCAGCCATTCAACTGTTTTAAGCTTATAATTAAAATTGACGCAATAAACTGCTTTTGAGGACCCCAACAGATCTAATTCTTGGGGTTCCTCTGGTGCATGGGGGAACAGCTGTGACCACTTGTCCCAGGAGTGGACTGGGTCGGGCTTTTTTCCAGCAAACGGATATTCATTAGGTTGGAGTGGAATCTGACCAGGCATGTCGACATAGGGTCTTCAGCACCGCTCATCGACAAACACATGCTGGACTGGTTGAGGGCTGCTGCCAGTGTGGTCCAGACATTCACTTTTGGCCGAAGCACAATTCACGCCGCAGATGGAATTACAGTCAGGATTGTAATGAGCTTCAGATAAAAGATCTCCGTGCTCATGCTTGCGGGTGGGTAGGTCTCTCTGTAGAATTGAGCAAAGACATGTAAGTATGGGACTTAATACAACATAACATAATACTTCTAGCTCCCACTCTTTTCAAATAAAGGTAAGTGACCGGGAGGAGGGTACAGGTAAGTCCGTAAGGGATAGATGGGGTTGGGTAGGGATACATAGGGGTATTAGCAGGGGTAAACAGAGTCGCACGGAATTGTCTGCCAGTGGTGACCACAAGGTGCTTTTTCAGTTTCTCCACCTCCTTCTCCACGCCGCACTGATGACATCTTTGGGCTCTTCACTGTTGCGTGGTTTTAGTTGCTTCTCAGATTGCAAATGTTGTGTTTTCTGTAAAAATGGTTTGACCCATTTTCCAGGGACCCATTTCAACCCACTTGGGGTGGACACACAGGCGTACCCGCATGCCCAGGTTAGCAACTGATATGGGCCCTGAACTTGCTGCATCTTCGGGTCTCTGATGAGAACAGGTGGGTTTTCTTTCAATTTTGCCTGCTTAGAGGTTGTAAAATGCCTCAAAACAGGGGTGGTTAAGTTCTTCAAAAGAGTTATTTAAACAGTTGATAGTAAATAAGGCTTTACACAGCCTACCCACGGGTGTGTAGACTTCCACTCCTCCTCGTTGTTGTTCTAAAACCCTCTTAAGGGTATGATGGATCCTTTCAATAATTGATTATACAGTTGGGCAGATTGGGATACCGGTAGTGTGAGTAACTCCCCACTGTTGAAAGAAGTCTTGGAGGGCTTTGGAAAGGTATGCTGGTCCATTGTCTGTCTTGATTTCTTTGGGGACTCCTAAGGTGGCAAATGCCTGTACTAGGTGTCGTTGTATGTCTGTTGCCTTTTCTCCCGCATGCGCAGAAGCATAAACCACACCCGAGAACGTATCCACCAATACGTGGATGTATTTGTACTTTCCAAACTGGAAGTGGGTAATGTTATGAAGGTGGTGGCTTTTGTGGGCTACTTATATGTTTAAAAGTTGATGGGTTGATATATTGTTGAGTGTCACGATCCGCTAATACAAGCGAGGGTCGTGATGGTTCATTTATAGATCTCAGAGTGCAAAAGGACACAAGGGATTTCAGTTTTCATCAAAACAGTGCACCTTTATTAAGTGCCCACAACATGGAAATGTGATAGAGGAGAGAGAGATAAAGAAAAACAAAGTAGAAGAGTAGACAGGAAGAAAAGCAGGGGGAATAGCTACCAACGGATGAGACAAAGTCCTCTTGGTCTTCTGCCAATAGATTTGCCTTCTTTCCGTGGGGAGATCTCGTCTTGGTTAATTTAGAAAGTCCCTTTATAGTCCTTTTCAAAAGCGAGGGGCAACTGGCCAAGAGGTGGGGGAAATCTCCAACCATCGTTATGAGGCCTGTTGTTTTGGGAAACGGGGACAGGACAGGTGTACAGGATGGGCCTTTTCTTTTCTCTTCAGCACAGTCCTTCCCGCCTTGGCAGCAAGAACGGCGCAGTCCACTGTGACCTGCACTAGCTTCTATCAGTTCCCAGTGGGCACAGCTGCAGGCAACGCTTGGCAGACTTCCCACCTCAGCCAGGCTAGGGCTCCTGTGTTCAGTCTCTGTCCTTGGTGATGATTGTGAGGCAGATGAGGGATCTTCGGACCATCTCTTACAGCACCCCGTGACTCACGATTGTCATCAGGAGAGCTCTATCAGCACGATTTTGCAGTGCTCTTGCAAAGTGTTCAGGACTCGTCAATGTTGGTAGCATATCCCAAAAAAGGGTAAAAAAAAAAAGAAAATAAAAAAAAAAGTAAAAAAAAAATAAGGAAAAGGAAGGAATAAGTAATTTTTTAATAAAAATACACATGTAAGTTTTCCTTTTTAATCAAAATACACCTCTAATTTCTTATCACATCTTATCTTATTTCAATACTCATGTAGTTCGTCTTGTGTCAATAACCTTAGGGGTGTCCACAGTGGATGGGATATTGACCAAATTGTGGACATCTACTACAGATGTCAATTGTGTTAACCGTTTCATCATTCTCCAATTCATGATGTATAAGATTGCTGATAAAACAAAGCCAATCAAAACTAAAATCAAGAGAACAACTATGGGATGACACAATTTGTTCAGGACACCTGTAGCAGTAGCTGACGACCCAAAAAGAGCATCCCACCACCTGTGTTCAGCATCTTTCTTTACTCTTTCTAGAACACCATGTATTGCTTTCCCATTGTGATGAACAGTTACCAAGGTTTTCTGTTGGTATTTCTTGATCTTTTCCAAAATTTCAATTAAACCTTGGTGAAGCAACAGTTGCTTTACCAAAGTAAGGTTCATCCCAACGGAGGCAGGCAATAGTTGGTGGATCAGTGTGTAACTGGATTGTAAAAGGTGATAGGAAGTAACTCGGCCTAAATAAGAGAAATCACATCCTGTGATTTTAGTAAAGTTACAAACACAAAAATTTGAATGATTTTTAGTATCTACTACTACATTTTCTATAAATACTTTATCACAAGCAGTTCTTAAGCATGCACATCCATTGCCTATATACACAAGCACTGTTTCAGGAATCTTGTTAGGATGAATTTCAAAGTGACAGATACTTAGTTCTGTGTCTAAACAAATGTCTTGAGCTCTAATTGCATTACTTTCACAGATGAAGCCTTGTTGTTCTCGGACAATACAAGTTTCCAGTTTGCCACTTCTCACCAATTTGATGGGCCCATTCTCTGTGCTCGAACAGCTAGAGAATAGCTCCATCATGATTCAGCCCTAATGCAATGATAGGGAATATCGAATGCACTAAAGCATTATGTATGGTTAGTACAAAGGCTGTGGCTCTGTTTGTGATGGGATTGTAGGCAAAATCCACTAAGTTCCACCAGGATTGGAATTCTCTTTCAAAATCAGTGGCACTGTCCCAGATGATTTTCTGAATTTCAGTAGGAGAAGTGCCTTCTTCGCCTTCTCGTATAATTGAGGCAGCAACTGACTGCATCCACAGTTGAGCCTGGATGCAGCTGAGAGCCAAAGAAATGTTTTGTGTAGCACCAAGTGTATCAATTATCAATTTGTGGTCATTCCCATTTACCTTTTCCCAATTTGGTGATATGTTCGATAACAACCACTGATGGGTTCCCAAGGCTAATAAGGACAACTGCAGTGGTGGTTGTATTTTAGTCAAATCTCTAGTTGTGGCAGCCAATTTATTCGTTAGTACTTCTGAATCAATACTATTTTTCCAATCCTATTCCCACAACACCGGTTATGTCTCTTTGCGTTTGTTTCTTAGAAGGGTTCTGCTTTTACAACCAGGTGGTCCACCCCTCAAAGGAAGTTTGCAGAAAAGGTGAACAAGCAGGCTGAATTTCTGAGACATTGTTTTGCATCAGCAATTTGACTTGTTTAAGGGACCATGCTGGATTGAACAATATTGGTTGTTGGCCTGTTTTCCTGATTATATAAGGTCCAATTTCAAAAATTCTCGGGCGTAGCATAACCGGTGGTTGGGTGTTAAGTATTACAACATCGAGTTCCCCTCAGTATGTTGTATTGTTTTTACCACACATGACTTTATGGGAAAATTGTAGAGCAGTTAAGTTTAGCCAACAATCTTGATTTTGAATTTCAGTAAACAAAACACGGCTGTGAGGTCCAATGCTATAACTGTGTATAGGTTTGGTACCATAAAGGAAGGGAAAACATTCTTGTCATCTAACACAAGAGGGCTGCTTATACCATGGTATGTGACTACTGCTCTCAGTATGGGCTTTGCTAAGGCCTTTATTTTGAACTATAAGTTAAACCTTTCAGACTTGGCTGATCTGCTGGGTTATTTTGCCAATTGCAGGTTACATAGGTTGGTTTGGTTAAGGTAAAGTTACACCAGCAGTCGGTTTGTTCGTTTTTGCAAAGCTTCATGATTTCAACATTGTTGGTACTGGGGTCTAAGGTGTAGTTACCGACATTCTTCTGACGACAACACAGGATGAAGGGGGTTTGTTTTTCACACGCACACTCCATTGTAGGGCAGAGTTTGGCTGTAATGTTGGGCTGCAAATCGCTTTTCCCATCTGGTTTTAGAAAATTCCCAGCTATTGCAATGGTGGAAGCTTTCTCGTAGAGAGATCTTTCTACTTTTCTGCATCCTACCTTAATTTTTGCACTGATTGTTCCATTTAGGATTCTAGTCCAATCCTTCAAGTCCCATGCCCATTCACTTGGACGGTATACCTCAGAGTTGTACAGTACTGCAGTCGCTAGGTTTGGGTGGCGATCTCTGGGATAGGATCCTAGTGCACTAGTGTACCTAATGGTAGCTTCAGACCATGGCCACTCAGCTGGTTTTTGGCCATGGTGTTGTGGTAGGATGCAGATAAGTATTACTCGTCTTATCATGGCTTATGTGGTCTTCATGTCCCTCGGAGTTCGTCTGTGAAAAGTAAACACAACAGAGTCTGCCACCAAGAGGCAGAAAATTAAAATGATGGAATTATCCAGCTTGTATGCATCCAATGCTCTCTCCCTAGGGCATCAGAGGCTACCCATGCATATTTATTCAGAGGGCTTTTTAGCACTTGTGGTACTCCTCCTCCAGTAGGGAGGTCTACCAAAACAGGTTGCCCAGGGTAGCGTGCAGGATTCTTAGAATCATTTGGTCCCCGTAGTGAGGGAATTATGCTTGGAGCTGTTGGGCAAAAGGCAGTGATTTTGGGACACGCGTTTACCCCCCACCTATCATTCACACCTTTCACAGCTTCCCATAGCTGAACAT
>NW_024581037.1:0-10218 GCF_017639235.1 Corvus kubaryi
GAGAATTCCACTCTGGCTCTCAGTTACACTCACACTCTGGGCTGGGCGGGATTAGGTTACACTATTAGAATGTTTTTTCCTAATATCAGTAATCCTACTTTGATATTGCAAGTAAGGTTTGGGCCAGGGACGTGAGAGTCAATTTTTAGTTTTAGGAGAAGAAGTAGCAAAAATCTTTGTTGCTTTGAGATTTTATTCTGTATGTGTGTGCATGGCTGTTAGTGATGGCAAAATTTTGGTATGGGTTTTTTGACATTCACCTTTAGGTTGCATTTTGCAAAACTAGAAGAGCTCTAAAGGAGTCCCTTTAACTCATAAACAGTTAAAAGAACATTAAAAAAAAAAAACAAACAAAACAACAACAACAAAAAAAGGCTTGTGGGGGGGCAACATGTGAGTCACCTGATGGCTGCCCTGCAAGAGAAGCTTCCTTCCAGGCAGCCAGCAGAGGAGCTTTAGAAATGCAAATTAACTCCGCTGCGGGAAGTGTGCACAATGTCCCAGGCTCTCCTTGCCTGCCACAGGAATTGGGTTGATTCCCTCTGCCCCTCACCCCAAGCTCTGCCTCCCTGCACTGACGGAATTTGCATCGCTAAAGGCAGAGCCCACACTGAGCATCTCTGACTCTGACACAGAAGTCCCTGAAGCTGCAAAGGAAAACAGCAAACGGAGAATGTTGGGAGAACTTCACTCAAAAAGGCAGGGGGGAATCATCCCTCTCCCCACTGTTATAAATGTATTGTGATGTTGGCTTTTTTTTCATGTTCCTTAATGTTAGGAAAACTTTACCTAGGTTCTGTAATGATATAGAATGTCTACTGTTTATGTAGTCAATTTAGAAAAGATAGGCAGAGAAAATCTTCACATTCCTGGAGAATCGTATCAGAAGAAAAACCAGAAACCAGACAGAATGGAGCCAAGGAGGAAGTTAAGGCTGATGGAATGATACTTAGCAACGCCAAAGAATTAATGAATCATGCATGATGGTGATGAATATGAAATATGAGATGTACTTTTAAAGACGATCTTTTGGATGTAGAGGTGTGCCTTTGGCTCTGCCAAAGCACCTGGCCATAATACCCTTTTTGCTACTGTCTCCTAATTGTCCCTTTTATTAAACTTTCCTTTTTCACAATTCCCCGTACGGGGAAAAGGCCTCACCTCTGAGATCTCCCAGGGAACCCAGAGCGGGGGGGCACCCCCACCTGCTTTTGGCAGCCTCGCTTTGTGTTTCCCAGCGGGGTCAGGGGGTTTGCAGGTCAAACACCCGGAGGGCAAGAGAGGAGACAAAGAAAAAAGAAAGGAAAGGCTCCCTAAGATACCGCGGTAACTATACACGTAAAATCTTGTGCACAAAGACTCCGAGAAAGGGGAGTATTTTTTCTTTCCTCTTTTTTTGGGGGGATAAGGGGGATGAAAGTGTGTGCATGAGACGCGGGCTGGTTACCCCAGAGCTGCGAAGCGAGTGTGGAGCCTCTGAGGCTGCGGCTCTGCTCTGCCGCGAGGGAAGCAGTCAGTAAAGAGGTGAAGCCAAAGACAAAAGGAGTGAGAGAACCCCCGGTGTAACTGGGACTGGGTTTCAGGGGAGGGATTGGACTCCTTGAAGGAGGGGAGTCAAGAGTTTCCTAGTATTGGATCAGAGAAATTTAGGGTTTAAGACTGCCGGATTGAGGGTTCAAAAGTCAAGAAATCCGGGTTTAATTCTGCTAAATTGAGGATTAGTTCCAAGACATTTGGGTTTTGAGACTGCTGGATTAAGGGTTAAAAATTAAAGAAATCCAGGCTTAATTCTGCCAAATTGAGGATTACTCCAAGAAACCTGGAACTTTGGGCCCAGGGGTGAATATTGGCCAACAATTTGAAATTAAAAGGTACCTTAATCTTGTGTGGTTGTGACTGATAGCGCTTGAGAAAGAGAAATTGGAACAATAAAAAGGAGTGAGTGAGAATGAATGAAAATGTATGCGATAGAAATGTTAAACCTTGAAATATAACTTTATTTTCTGGAGGGAGGCATATTTTATTAAGAGAAGGGAACTTTTGTATTCTAGGAGAAGAAAGGGGAATAAGGTGGTGGGGTTTGAATAGTTGTTTTGTTGGTTTTTATTAAAAAGGTGGGAAACAAAGGCCTGGGAAAGATAGATAAGATTCTGAGAAAATGGGACATAAAACTAGTAAGCAAGAGTCAGGCAAAAAAAAAAAAGGGAATAGAGGTGTGCCAGCGGAGATATCCCATAAAGCCCTCTGGGAGTTATGTTAGGTAACTGGAATAAAAACCCAAGTACAAAGAAAAAAAAAGCAAAGTCAAAATGATACAGTTTTGTATATTTGATTGGGCCGAGAAGGAAATAAGATCCAACCATGTTTTCTGGCCCAGACATGGCTCTTGAAGTCTGGATCTGTCAGGCTTTACAAGTATTTGTAAATTCAAAAGAACCCTTTAACACAGAAGAAAGCAAGTATGCTTCATGCTGGGTGGGAAACATAGGGCCTAAGGGGATAAGAATTTTTAAGTTGTCAGAGACCTGAGAAAAGGAGAAAAGGGAAAACAAGAAAGAGAAGGGCTGGGAGCCCCTGGAAGCATCGCCCCCTCCATTCCCGCCTGCCTCGCCCCAAGCCCAGGCTCCTGTGGCGCCGCTCCCGGAGCCCGAGGTCCCGCCTGTGCCGGCCCTCAGGCACCGCCCGCGGCTCCACCGCTTGTCCCAGCGGCTGCAGCTCTGCCGGTGGCCCCGGTGTTCCCACCGCCCCCTCCAGCCCCTGCGGGTCCTGTGGGAGCCCAGCCCACCCCTTACGGTGTCCCTGTGCCTGTCCCTAGCCCGGGTATCCGCTCCGCGGCAGCCCAGCCCGCTGCTTTTGGACCCCCGCTTGCCCCTGCCCCGGTGGTGGCCCCAGTCCCGGCCCCGGTCCCGATGTCCGCGGCCGTTCCGCCGGCCCCTGCCCCCGCTGCGTTCTCTGCCGCGGCTCCATTGAACCCGGCTTCGGCCCCGCGGGCTGTGCTGGGCCCGCCGGCAGCTCAGTCCTGTCGCCGTGGCTGCTGCGGCCCCGTGCAGAGGCTCCACGCCAGACTCTGGGATCCGCCCCAAGAGCTGGTCCCCTTGCCAGTTCCAGTGGCACTTCCCGCCTTTGCCCCCCCACTCCTGGAGGAATCAGCCTCGGAGAGGATTCCCACCTCCTACCCCCCCCCTCACCTGCCCCGTTCCCCTGGCAACGACCGCTTCTGCCGTTTCTCTTAAAAGAGAAGCAAAACACCAAAGTTCGAGCAGATCTCGAGGAACGAGTCCTTTCAGAAGGAAATAATAGATGTAGAGGGTTCTTCCAGATGTGTACAAGGAAAAAGAATGTCAGGGTAGGCTTTAGTTGATGGGGGGACTATGCACACTGGAACATTTAGCACACAAAAAGGGAAATATATATACTGATTCAAGGTACGCTTTTGGAGGGGTGCACGCCTTTGGGAAAATCTGGGAAGAAAGGGGATTGCTTGGTTCAGAGGGAAAGGGGTTGATGCATGGGGGACTTGTTTTGGAGGTTTTAGAGGCATTGGAATTACCCGCAGAGACAGCTGTGGTACATATGGGGGAACACCGGGGGGGATGGCCTCAGAGATGGGATGAGGGAGTTTGGCAGATCGGGGGCTGAGGATGCTGCAGAGAATGCGATAAAAAAGGGTCGTGTTAATTTTGACTTCAAAGAACGAAAAATTGGAGATTCCAAAATTCAGTGAAACAGAGGAGAAAGAATTAAGTAAGGGGGGGGGGAAAGCCAAGATGAATGTGGAAAATGAAAACTTCCTGACGGAAGGCAGTTACTTCATAAGTCCCTCCCCAGGAAAATACTAGAAAACATGCATCAAAAACTCATTGGGGTACTAAAGCTTTCTGAGATGACTTTCTAAGGAATTATGGGTGCATTGGAATTGTGAGAAATGAGACAACTCTTAAAAAGATTAATTTATTGAAAACAGAAAAATTGAAAAATTACAGAAATCAGAAAAATATAAAAATTTGGGATCCTATGGCTCGGTAGATGGTATGCCCCAGGAGCGCAGGGATATGAGATCTTCTGGCTGAGACAGCGCTAGACCTCAGGTAGAGAAAAAGAACTTGCAGTGCTGGGTTGACTTTAAAAAATTACTAAAAGCCCCTTAAAAGGGGTAAGGCTTTTAATGCCCAGCACCGATGTCTCCCACAGCTAGTCTGGAGAGAGCAAGACGGGAAGAGAGAAGAGAGCCCGCCTCTCGGCTTCGTCCTTTTTATAGTTTTTGCTCAGCCCCCAGTCCGCCCACAGCCCGCCCCTTCGGTCCAAAGCGATTGGTGCTTTCCCTTTGATGGATCATCTCCGTCCACCAATGGCTCATCGTTGTCGGGGGGGGGTGGTATCAGTTTGAGATAAGGGAATACAATACTTTCATTAAAATTCAGGTATTCAGGTTGCCATGGGACTTGCCTGCAGAGTAATGGCCGTGGCTAAAAATAGCTGCTGGCTATTAAGACTGGGTGGGGTTTTGGCCTTGGAATCAAAATGCAAGTGAAACACCTACAAAAAGTATTAAAATACATCCAACACACCTCAAAACACTTGTAAAAGTATACAGTAAACACAGGAAAGGTAATCCTTATGGTGTACCAGTGGTTTGAAGCTTGAAAAGGGGCAAGTTTGTGATTTTTTACTGGGAAAAATTTTAACTGGGAAGGGTGCAACTCTATTAATAAACTACTTTAAACAAATGAAAACACTGATAATGGAACTGGATTTTTGTACCTGGGCTGATGGGTTAATTGTAACATTCAATTTAAAAATAATTAAGTCAAAATTAATTACTTAAAGCACTTAATATGCAAAGACCAAGCACAAATAGGGATTTCATGTATGACAGAATTTATGGGTTGGCTAAACAAATAATGGAAAGATGTATGGTTTGCCAAAAAGTAAATAAAAAGGTGATAAGAAAAACAACTCCAGGAGGTCGTGAGTTGGCTCTCCGACCATTGCAAAGTATCCAAATGGACTTTACTGAACTCCCCCAAGTGCAGAGGTGGAAATTCTTGTTAGTAATAACAGACCATCTTACCCATTGGGTGGAAGCTGTTCCCAGTGTCAGAGCCACAGCCAATGTAGAATGTAAAACCCTCTTAGAACAAATTATTCCTAGGTATGGAACGATTTATAAGATAGACACACTGTACATCAAAAGTTTTACAGCAACTAACTCAAGCCTTGGGAATAAAGTGGGAACTACATACCCCATGGCACCCACAGAGTTCAGGACGGGTAGAGAGGATGAAACAAACTTTAAAGAGAACCTTAACTGAATTAATAATTGAAACTCAAATGTCATGGGTAAAATGCCAACCTCTGGCTTTATTGAGGGGTTGGACACAACCAGGTCAGACCTGAGAGTGTCAGCTTACTAAATGATGGTTGGTGTTGGAGAGGATGAAAGTTTGGTAAGAAAGTTTTGCAGATGTGTGGGCTCGGCCGAGAGATCTCTGAGTGTGGAGCCTGAGGATGGGACAGAAATGAAAGCAGGTTTTGATGTAGTGGAAGATGTTTTGCTGAAACATTGATCACTGAGTGAGTGAGAGGACAAAGGTTAGAGATGAGTTGGAAGGAGATTTTTGTGCTTAGGACAGAGGTATGTGACTGCAAAGACATGTTTTTCACTGGGTGGGTGTCAGGAAGAGCATAAGTAAACAGAAAACATGTTTTTGCCAGGAAGAGAGCTATCACAGGCAAACAAGGAATGTTCATGTGGCAGGAAGAAGAGAGGTCTGAAGGTGTTCCATTGTGAGTTTGAATTGTAGCTTGCTTGCTCTTGTGATTGGATGGTGGTGACTCTAGGGTTCTATAGTATATGTACAGTATGGTAGTGGTAGTAGCTAAGATAGACTATAGTAATGTAAAGGTGTTGTGTATGGTGCTTGTTGGTTGTTATGTCTTGGGATACTCAGCAAAGAAAGGTGTACAATGCTCTCTTGAACAGAAAGCGGCTTCAGTTATGCCTACAAGCTGTGGCTGACAGCTGTGGGGCTGGCTCTGAATACCCACCCCCTGAAATGCTGTAACTTCACCTATGCAATAAACAGCTTTCAGGAGAGCTGCCTGAAGTCCAGACATCCTTCATGAACCCTTTTCCTATAGTTTGGGTTACCCTTTTTTCTTTTGAACACCCAAAATGAAACTGCTACCTATGAATTAGGGGAATGAGTGTTAAAGAATATGTCAACACAATTGCAAGAACCCTTGAAGATTTGCAGTTAAAAGGGATAATCCCTCAAACCACTCCTTTAGACTTTAAAATCCATAACATCCATCCAGGGGAGTGGGTACTAGTAAAAATATGGAAAGAGCAATCTTTAGCTCCACAAGGGGAAGGTCCTTTTCAGGTGCTACTGACAACTGAGGCAGTGATCCGGGCCAAGGAGCAAGGGTGGATCCACGCCAGCAGAATCAAAGCACCCGTGCAGGAACCTAAGGAGTGGACCAGAACATCTATGCCTGGTGATACCAAGGTAACTCTTAAGAGGGAACTGGGGGTTGATGCGCTGGGAAAACCCAAATGATTCAAGAGATACACCAAGAATCACACCTGACTGGGAAATAAGGCCAAGCTTATATCAGTGGTTTCAAGTATTGCCTGGACAGGTCCTGAGACACCTCCGATACCCTCCTTGGGGAGGAATACTTCCACTCCAAACAGGAGGATCAGGACTATTTAGGGCTGAGGGTTCTCATATTCTGGCCTTAGCCTGTGATTTATTCAAAAAGGAGGAGGAATTGCTACCTCCAACAGTACCATACCACATACCCTGTCTGATCCACCCCAATACTGGACATGCTAGCTGGGCTAACTGTAAATGTCTAGACTGTAAAAACTATTGTTATTGTAGTTCACAGAAACGACATTCATTGCATGAAGTGTCAAACGCCAAATCTATTCCCCATCCAGGTAGAGCAAAGAACAGCTGAAACAGTAACCCTGCTTTGTGGATGGGAATTACTAGTGCCTGTTGAATGGGAGATACCTGAGGAACGGCGGGAAGCTACAATTAAGAAGTGTCAAAAGCAATTTGCCTGGAAATTAGCAAAGAGGAAGTGACGAGGAAATAGAGGGCAAGACCGAATTGACCACTGTACTTGCCACCAAGAAGATCACATACCCCTGCTGTGGGTAGCAACCCCATAGGCACGGGAGGTGGAGGTATCAGCCATATCAGAGCTCTGTTATTCCTTTATCTGTCACTCCTCTTTTGTCTCTTCCCTCTGGGGATACCAACACAGCCATGCCATAGGTGCTACCAAAAGCTGTATATGGAAAACAGCGAGGTTCCTTTATCATTGTGCATACCCATGTCAGCAGTCACTGTTATAACCCATCCAAAATAGAAAACTGTATGCAAAATGAGAAAAAGTACTGGACTGTAGAAAACCTAGGAACAAGCAGTAGCAGGTTGGGAAGTAAATGTCCAAAAAGGGAAAGATGGATTTGTTTCACGTATATTGTTGGGAGAAAAGTCTCAGGCTTAGTAAAAGAACAACTGGTAAATAAGGAGGCAAAGACAGCACAACAATCTAACTCTGTATCGACCCCAATTCAAGACATGTATGTGAAACTCAAACAACAAATAGAAAATGAAAAGGAAATCTCAAAATTTGGAAAAAACTTGTTTGTGGAATTAGGGGAAAGGATAGGTAAGGAGCTTAATGTAACCAACTGTTGGGTCTGTGGAGGGCCTCTGATGACAGAGGAATGGCCATAGAAAGGCAGTAGCTTGAGCCCAATAGAACTCCTTAAGTGGAATCAGACAAAGATAAGGGGAGAAAACAGACCAGAAGGGTGGGTACTGAGTTCAACAGTGATAGGAGTGTCTTTGGCGTACCGGGAACAATTTCCTCAACAAAGTAGGAAATACTCCTTGTAAGAGATACTTTTAAAGTCAGTAAAGGAACTTTTACATGGTGGGTCCCCGAGAAACCAACTCTGTATTGGACTCAGGAAAAAACAAAGGAAAATAATTGTAAATACAATAATAAGGTCAAACTCTTTCAATGCAATGATACAAACAAAAATCCTTATTTTGGGATCCCAGACATTTCAGAATTTTGGGAAAATATAAATAAAAAAAAAAATTCGATTACTGGAAGGCACCCGATGGCCTATTTTGGATATGTAGAAAAAGGGCATAGGCAAAGCTCCCCTCTCAGTGGAAAAGGAGTTGTACCGTGGGAATCATACACCCAGGATTCTTTCTTTTACCCAAGCCAGACGGAGATCAACTAGGAATACCAGTGTATGAGGATCTAAAAAGGAATAAAAGAGAATTGATTGGAGAACCTCAAAAATGGAGAGACGAGGAATGGCCCGCTGAGCGCATAATTGAAACGTATGGGCCAGCCGGCTGGGCACGAGATGGGAGTTGGGGGTATAGAACCCCAATTTACATGCTGAATCGCATGCAAGACTCCAAGCAGTTGTAGAAATAATAACGAACCAAACTGGTCAGGCACTGGAATTACTAGCTAGCCAACAGAGCCAAACAAGAGCTGCAGTGTATCAGAATAGGTTGGCTTTAGACTATCTATTGGCTGAAGAAGGAGGTGTTTGCGGAAAATTTAATACATCAGACTGTTGTTTGAAGATAGATGACCATGGGGATGCCGTCCTAGATATAGTCAAAAATATCAGAAAAATAGCCCATGTGCCGGTCCAAAAGTGGGAATCTGCACTAAAACTTAGCTGGTGGGATAATGTATTGGGAATAGAATGGTGGAAGAAGCTAGGCTTCTTCCTTTTATGTGCCACTGCATGTTGAGGTAGCTCAGCCTGCTCTCGGGCTGAAACCATCAAATGTCAGTCAAACCAGAGCCATCCACTGAGTGGATTTCCCCACCCAGCACAGTGGATCGGAAGGCGGACCAGGAGAGATCTAGGTTAGCTCCCCCGGGTGGCTCCCAATCCTAAATTACCTCCCCCTGTTCCAGAAAGTTCTCCCTTTCTTAGTTATTAATTGGTTCCCTGTTGTGACTCCTGCCTCCCTGTTTTCCCCATTTGTGCTGAAAAATTGTATCCTCCCCTCTGCTTGTATCCCATTGATTGTTTTCTCTTTCCCTGCCTTGCTCCACCCCCCCATAAAGGGGTGAGCCCGCTTCTTCTCGGTGCGTTTTTCTGGTTCCTGGACCCTCCCACAAATAAACCTGTTGGAACCCACACCAGAGGCCCCTCCCGCCTTCTTTGCCTCTGGGCTAACGCGAGCCTAATCCACGGGCTGCCCGACGTGCTTCCTCTGAGGAGGAGCCAGCGCACGCACCCATCCCACGCCGATTCCACTGAGCCGTGCAGCGAGGACGCTGTGGAGGCCGACGCTGCGTCCCCTCTGCCCGAGGGCACGCCGGGGCTTGTGGCAACAAGCCCCCGGTTCCGTTAACCACAGGCTTGATATTTCTCCTTTGCCTGATCCCCTGTTTCATTCGATTAATATCTACCGTGGTCCAAGGCATGCAAATAGTACCAATGCCTGTGGAACCAAAACTGGCTACATCTGGGACGGCACAAAAAGATCATGGTGTTAAAGAAGCAAAATGATATCAAAGACCCCTTTGAAGAAGCAAGATTGATTTGTGAAAAAAATGAGCAAATAATAAAGGCAAGAGAACGAGGGATACTGCTCAAGCCAAATGATCTGTAAAAAAAGGAAAAGGGAGGTGTTGTTATGAATGTATCGTGAGGTCGGCTTTTTTTTCATGTTCCTTAATGTTAGGAAAACTTTACCTAGGTTTTGTAATGATATAGAATGTCTATTGTTTATGTAGTCAATTTAGAAAAGATAGGCAGAGAAAATCTTCACATTCCTGGAGAATCGTATCAGAAGAAAAACCAGAAACCAGACAGAATGGAGCCAAGGAGGAAGATAAGGCTGATGGGATGATACTTAGCAAGTCCAAAGAATTAATGAATTATGCATGATGGTGATGAATATGAAATAAGCGATGTACTTTTAAAGACGATCTTTTGGATGTAGAGGTGTGCCTTCGGATTTCTGCCAAAGCACCCAGCCATAATACCCTTTTCGCTGTTGTCTCCTAATTGTCCCTTTTATTAAATTTTTCTTAAAATTTTACTAAGAGTGAACCTCGTTTTTCACACCACTCCAACATGTGCCGGCACTCTCTATGTTATACAGGGTGGGTTTGACCACTGGGCTGCTTTTGCTGACACAA
>NW_024581038.1:0-101101 GCF_017639235.1 Corvus kubaryi
TTGCACAGCAGCAGAAACAGCTCAAGCTGGGTACCTTTGGGGAGGGATCCTGAAAAAAGAAGTTCCTGGGCAATTAAACAGTCTGAGTTTCCAAACACTTATGTGGCAGTTCAGACCAATAATATCAGGGTCTGGGGTCTTCCTGTTGCTCATCAGGTCTCTTCGTTGTCTCTGGGTGGTCTATACTGTTATCGTATCTTAGCTCTGAGGCTGTGTTTTCTGCTGATAGCTGGAACTTCCTTATCTTCCAGCTCCAGCCATCTCTTGGGTCCCTCTTTCAGGGAAGTAGATAAAAGCTCAAAAGTTCAACATATCTGCATGACAGTTCACAGCCTACAGCCTAAGGGTTCAGCCGATTTAGTAACTAGTGATAAGCAGTTAGCTCCAGACAGCTTCAGTCCCATGTCCAATATTCCTTAACAGCATCCATCACAATCTTCTTGCTCTTCATCCATCTTGCTTGTCATCTGGCTGGAACTCCTCTAGCTCGTCACCCCCTTGAAAGAAATTTCACATCGTAAATGGCTTGCCATAGAGGGGGAAACACAAGGTGCCGAATAAAAACTTCATTACTTGTATCAGAGTCAGGGAACTAAATGTTTCTTTACCATTAACAAATCTGCTGTAGATAGGATGAAAATTAATTATATTCCCACCTGGCAATTCTCTGCAGCAAAATTCTGCTAATGCCCTTTGAAAATGTGAGTATGGTCTTTGATATGGCTGCTGGCCCAATTGCTGGGATTTTCACAACATATTTAGGTTATGTGTATGATCCTGTATCTCATAAGGTGGATGACCAAGACTCGTGGCTGAGGTCTGTTCTGATTCTTGCTTGCTTCTGTTGTCTTTTTGCTGTGTTTTTTAGTTTTGGGTTTTTTTACATTTTACAGTGGGTAATGCACATGTCTGAAGGAATATGGAAGTTTCTGTCCTTCTCTGCTGTGTTCTGCAGGTTTTTTCTTCCTGCTGTGGATAGTCCATGCATGGAGATGGCTGGAGACAGAGAGCAACCAGCACAGGTTCAGCTGTACAGAGAAAATACCCAGCTAATTGTAATCAAATACATTCCATCCTAAGAAGCACTTCATGGTCCACCTACTTCTCTGTAGAAAGCTTTCTGTCAGCATTAGCTCTGCTGAAAAAACCCCAAACCTTCTCCAGCAGGAATCCTGTGGGCAAACAGGAAGACAAGCACTGTGAAAGATACACATTAAAGTGAATTCTAGTTTGCATTTCAGAAACTCTTTTACAGTGAATTAAGCTGAAGGTTGTCATGGATTTGAAGACCTTCATTGACTGTGATGATTTCTGGCTGGAAGGATTTGTTTATTTTGTTATTTAAGAGAGTGTCCCTCTTTGTTTTTCCTGTGTGATGAGAATTGCAGAAATAAACTTCTGCCCTGCTCTGGCTGGAGCTGTGTGTGCCTCAAAACTTTTCACAGAGCATGTTCACATACCATGTTGTATATTTTTGCTTTAATTTTTAACAACAAAAAAAAAGACTTTTAGAGAAATCATTGCTAGATGGTGTGCATAGGAGTAAAGTTAAGTGCTTAGGAGGCCAGTCTTTCTCCTTCTCCATCTTCCTTCCTTTTCCCACCTAAACCCAAATAAATTTAGTCACATGAAATGTCTGAAACAGAGCTGACAGATACCTTGCTGGGCTCTTCCTCTTGCCTTTGTGGCATGAGGGCAAAGCAAGCACAGGTGACACTCTAATGCCAGCCAAAACATGCTACAGCCCCTGAAAGAAGCAAGCAGTTGGAGGCACCTAAAAAGCCATGACTTTTAGGAGTTCTGAACAAAGCAACACTCTGTATTTGGGGGTGGATCGTGGTGGTTACTGCCCAGTGCTCCAATTTACTCTCTGTAAGAGGAAGTGGGAAGTAAGAAAGCACAAGAGCCAGCAGATGGCTTATCTTTTTCCTCTTGCTGACCAAAGGAACAGCTCTGACCAGTGGGTAAATCACTCCTGTTTTTCTGATGAGATGGCCCAGCAATCCCTGCCAGATTTAGCTGCAGCTCTTTGACTCTCCACTCAGAAACCTGTGGAGGGAAACCTGTCTCTCATGCTGAAGGAGAGGACATCACTAACCTCACCCAAAGCATTCAAGGTCCTTGTATGTTGAACTCGTTTTAGGCAGCTAAAGCCAACTAATGCCTCCAAACAAACTGACTATACTATTAATCAAGCAAGAGAGAAGTGAACTAAGCTGTAGAGATAGCTCCACCACCTTAACATTATTCCTTTGATTCAAGTTAAAGCAACAGGAGTGTTGCAGAAAGGGACCAGATGGTTCCTGGTTGGAAAGTTGGGTCTGAGTCAGCAGGACCCTGGCAGCCAGGAGGGACATCCCTGTGCTGGGGGCATCAGGCCCAGCATTGGCAGCCAGGCCAGGAAGGGGATTGTCCCTCTCTGCTCTGCGCTGCGGTGGCCTCACCTGGAATATTGTGTGCAGTTTTGGGTTGTTTCCTTTTGTTCTTAACACCAGCAGGAATGCACATATCTTCTCTTTATTCCTCTTCTCTTTTTTGGTGGTAATGATGGAGTTAGATGTTACACATGAATATCTAGCATGGAGAGATCTATGTCTTCTACATCCTACAAATTTTAATGCCCCCCATTAATGCTCTCCCTTCGTAGAAGCCAAAATACTTGAAAGAAGAGGCAGAAAGTATTAGTTTTGCTGTGACAGTAATGTTCAGGAATGAGGATGGGACAAAGTAGAGCACTCTTGGTTCCATTGTGGCCCTTGACTCCCTATTCCAAGAAAGGTGTTTTAATGGCATGATAGTACTTCAAGGGCTGAAAACGTTATTGAGACAAACATAATAACCCCCCTTATTGGCCTACTAGATCTGTGATTCACAGCATGTGTCTGAGCTGTCAGTAGTGCTTATTCCACTGCAATCAATGAGCTCCTCCACGAGACAAGTAGTTATTCCCAGTTTTGAGATGAAGGCCACCAGTCAAAAAAAGAACATAATTTTTTCCAAAGGTGAAAAAGAAAAAAAGAAAAAAAGAAAAAGAGACCATGAGCAAAATCAGCAATAGAAGACTGATCTTCATCCTCAAGACCATGCTCCATCTTGCCTCTCAGATGCTTCTTTTGGTAATTTATATATGCCAAGGGGAAAAATATGAGATAAGACAGGGGCTTTAAAAATGTGTGACTATACTTTTGTGTTTAAAATAATTCCCATGCAGCTCAGTATCTTCCTAGTGCTTTATACCCTGATGATTGATAAATCTCCTAGCACTAGGAAAAAAAAAAGCTTTTAGTGTTACAGAAGGCTTTCTCTTACAAGCTAACAGTCCCATTGTGGTCATCACCATCTCTTCCTCCATTCCAGGCATTTTTTTTTCAAAAGCAAGAGCATAGGAAACAAAAGTTACAGAGATTTTTGCAATTATTTATTTTTAGGGAAATGAAGGATGAGTATATCTATCAGACATGCAAACAGAGGCTACTGCAGGAATCTACGAGACATTGCCAAGGCAATCATCACTTTTCTGCAGAGATCATAAGTGTACAACTGATATTTCACAGTGAAAAATCTATTGGCTTATTCTTTTGAATTGTGAAGCATAGGTGTCTTTGCAGTAAATGAACACAATGGGTTATTGTGTCATGATTACACCTGTTTGCCACCCTGGAAACAGCACTTCAGTTTTCAACTGCTCCAAGTGCATTAGTAGAAAGTCCAGGCATTGCCAGGGAACTCATTATATTGGGAACTGACTTAATTTTTAATCTGAGTTACAGAAATGTCCCTTAGTGTCCTGATACATTTAATATTTACTGCTTCAAGCAGGCAGGTCTCAGGTGGGAGAGAAGAGTAATTCCTTTCTGCAGTCTGCTGGAGTTATTTCTAACTCTAGTTAAAGTGGCAAGTTTCTTGCAGCTGCTTTTCAAAAGGAGAAGTATGTGACATGTGAATCAATTTGAATCAGGCCCAGGGGGCTACAAAAGTGTATCTGTGCATAAAAGCTTGGCTTTCACTTACTACAGTGTCACACAAATATACCTCCTTCATGTAATTTACTCACTTGGAGACAGAGTAGAACCAAATACACTTTTTTGGCTCTAGGGAGTGCTAGAACCACTTTTGAAACCAGCAGCAGCAAAAGAAATGTGTTTGCTTCTGTGGTCCTGTGTATTGCCCTGGCTGGTTTAGCGGAATATATGATTCAAGAGGCTAAAAGAAAAAAGCCTCTGATTCTGCATTTTCTCTCCCTTTATCCATCTTCCTCATTGCAATACTTAATTTCTCCTTACTGTAGAAATCTTGTGAGCTTCCTTATCCAGAAGGCTGAATTTTCATGTTTGTTCCATATACAGCATAAACAAAGTCGATCTGGTTGTTTCCTTTCCCGCTGCCATCAACAAATCAGCTGTTTCAGGCCATCCCTTCCCTTTGCTTTTGCATGAAAGCAAAGCAGAGCCTGTTACCCCTGTTTCCTCCACCTTTGTAACCTCTTAGTGCTGCTTCTTTGTTAAAACACACAAGAGGTTGTGAAATTCTCTGTGCTGCAGGGTTCTCACATCTCTTCCAGAAACACCAGCTGACAGAGAGATACAAAGCACCTTAGCTGAAAAAAGGGAAATTTTTGCCATTAGTCTGTGATGTTGACTTGTTGAGCCATAAGATTTTATGTCAACCAATTAGTCTTTTTTATCCTTTCATTTCGACTTCTTGGTGTTGGAATGAGGAAAGCAAAATGCTGTAATAAAGCAGCTGTGTGAGATGTATCTGTATGTCTGTGGTCTTCTGCCACTCTCCTGAATGGGTTGACCTTATTTTCTAAGTTAGAAGGTCTCTGAAGCAAGTGGAAGATAAGCGGATGAGAAAATGGATTTTCCCCTCTGCAGAAGCTGATATGTATAAGCATCAGCAACAGTAAGGAAATTATTCTCATATCTTACTTTAATAATTGATCTGCTCAGCTATTTGCAGACCTCCTTCCAGGGTCACTACCCACAGGATCTGTCTGCTGTACTGATCCAGCCACCAGAAAACAGAGTTCACGTGGCCTCTGTGTGAAAAAAATATTGGAGAAAACTGCCTCTGTCATGGGGCTTCAGCTGATCTCCTGCGCTCGGTCCTGCACTGAGAGCCATCCCAGGAGCTGAATCTGAGTGTCAGCAAAAAGACCCCCCTCCTCAGCAATGACTTTTTTTCCAACCTTGAGTAATTAGCAACTTGTGCTTTATCCTAAGGAGCAAAGCCTGCCCCACTGAGTCCATGTGTTCTGAGAGCTAAGAGCAAAACAAAATTAGGTTTCTTCACCTCCAGACCCTAGAGCCCCTACATTTGGAGATTGTGTGCCAGGAGAGAGTGTCAGCCAAATTCCTTCCTCTGCAGGATTTTCTGAGTCTTTAGAGTATTAAGTATAAGTTAAAATACCTGGGGGGTTTACCTTCTTCCTCTCTTTCCCCCTCTTCTTCCCTGATTCATCTAGTTAAATCAATCTCTGTATGAGGAAGATGTATTCCAGCCCACGGGACACTACCTGAGTGAGGCTTTTCATCTCACTCCCCCTGTAAAACTACTCCTGGATTTCAAATCTTATTAGTAACCCTGTCTCTCGTTCTCTGTTTGCTTTTATGTGCTCAGGATGCCTTTTCTTCTATTCTTAAACTTTTTATGTATTAGCTGAAGCCATAATTCTTATGAAGGTGTCCATAGAAATGAAAATGCTACAGGGCAAATGCATCCTTAATTTAAGAACATCGTTATCAGGGAAACAGAAGAAGGTTACAAATCCTGGAAGGGATTTGTGACTCCACAGACTACGAGAACAGTCTGTGAGAACAACAAGCACTCTCTATATGCAGCTGTGACCTCTGAAAGCAACCTGCTGAATCCTGCAGAGCCCCTGTTGTGCCGAGGTTTCTCTGTATGTAAACACAAGCTGGTTAAGCTCCTTTTGGGTTTCTAATCCTCACTTAGGAATAATTCCAGAATAGCATCTGAAATGATGCTTTGAGTCTTGGAGTATCCTTATTTTCCTGACCCCTCTTCACGACAGATTTTTAGGGTTGAAAATGCATCACTGAAAATAATGAGCAGATTTGGGACTTCTGAAGAAAGATGATGCCCCTTTGCTAACTGCTGTGTGGAAAAGCGTGTTCATTGGTGTGTGTGTGTGCACCATTATCTCACACACCAGAGTGGAGGCTTGTGCTTGTATGTGTCTAGATGAAGGTTTTGCATGTGACTTCTTGTAGGCTGATTGCTTTCTGTGTCCCTCTGATCTGGAAAAGGCAGCTGGTGTGATTCCTTGTAGGTTCAAGCTTGGAACTCTGAATGTAAAACCACTTCCTTTTTTAATCTTTTGTGAAGCATTTTGTCTTGCTTGGCTTTTCTGTGTGCTGTTGTATCATAAATGGTAATAACTGGAGAACAGGCAGGAATATTTTATGATGAAGGTTAATTTGCTCCTTTCAGACTATGAAGCACCATCCATGGTTGGAGCCCTTATGTCCTTCTCGACCAGGAGCAAATGACAACTTGAACTCACACAGGTGCTTTTCGGCAGCAGCTCACTTGCAAACAGGAATGTGTGTTGCAGTTAAGGTTAAAGCCTGAAGTGCTGACCTGATGCAGAGGAAACTCGGCTGTGACTGATGCTCAGTGAGGGGGAAGTAGTAAGAAGAAAAATGGCATTCAGATGTGAATTTCTTCGAGGTGGATAGTAAATTAGGATCCTGGGTTAGTGTGAAAACTGGAAACACAAAAAAGCTGCTATAAAAATGCAAGTATGTCCTATTGACAAAGCAGTATATTTTTATTTATGAATAGAAGATACAAAGTATTCTAGCTAAAAGCATCAATGTTAAAGCCCTACTATGCTTTATACTGGATTCCTGTTCCATACGGGATTAAAAATCTGGATTCCTTAATAAACTTTAAAGTCTCAGCTTGACATGCAGAAATCCTCGAGGATATAGGATATGTGCTCTGCTTTGATGAAGACTGTGACTCTAAAATGTTGGTTGGAACTACTGGGCCAAACTCTACTCTCAAACCAACCAGGTACCCAGCCACAGAATCACAGAAGCTTCTGCTTCTGTGCAGGAATCAGGAACTTGATACAGCTTCATGAGCTAAAGGGGTTTCAAAAATTCATCTTTGCAAAATTTCATCTATATTGTAACTAATGGACTTGCAGTCATTTCCTTGGTGAGTGCTATTTGTGTGGCTTAAAACAAAATACTCTCTTTTTTGTACACATTTCTGCAAGAAGAGGTATGAATGAACATTTTGATTCTTAGGGTGGAGCTTGGGGATTTGCTGTGTGAATAATATAAATATACTTTTAAAATACACCCAAACTTAAAGTATTTAGTATTTTTTATTAGTTCAAAACTCTATGTCCCCTCAGCCTCCCTTGTTCAAAGGGTTTACAACTCTATCTGCTCCAAGCCTTGCTAATGCCATTTCTTCCAGCACCTGAAAAGTGACAACATTTTACAGCATAATTGCCAGGGGTGTGAATGTTACATGAAATAATTTAACCACTTGTCGTATCCCATCTTTCCACCCTAAGGTTTTGATGTGTTTATCATGAGGTCTTTGTCAAGTCCCAGATACTTCTTGTTTAGTACACATGAGGTTGTGGTTTGCTGCCTTGTTTTATACTTTTTTTCATTCTTCCCAAGATGAGGGCTTGAATATTTTTGATGATTGGAGTTGTTAGAGTTTGAGGTTTTTGGTGTTTTTTTGTTTTTTTTTTTGTAGGGGTGGAGAGAATGGAATAAGGATTGTTTATTTGTTTATTTGATTGTTTTGGTAAGGAACTAGTCAAATATTTTTAAAGATACAACCAAACCAACAAGAATAGACTTTCTTCACCAACAGCAAAAATCCACCATGGGCACAGACTTATATAAAGTTTAAAATATAATATTATTACAGCACTTTAAGACATCACATTTAATTATCAAAATGGTGCTTTTTTGCTGCTTCCATGCAATGTGAGAAGGTTCTCAATTTGCCCATTGATTATCCTTGGTGTCCTGCTGTGACCTGGGGCTTCAGGGTTACAACTCCAGCCACCATTCTTACCCAGATTCTCCTTTTTATGCTAAATGTTACACTTTGGTAGATGTTTAGAAGTGCAGACAGTGAGAGCAGTATGCTAGTTTGGTAATCAGCAAAAGCTTGCTTCAGCTGCCTACTTTTCCAAAAGATTCCATAAGCATACATGTGAATCTACTAAACTGTTTTTCTGTGCTGATTTCCTTGAAACTAGTTCCTGAACTGTACCATTAGTGCATCTCAGGTAAAATAAGGAGGGTTTTGGCTTTAAAGCTGTATTGTGTTTGCTAGCATTACAACAAAAAAATATTTTAAAGTATAAGAGCACTGCAGCAACACAGAGAAATACTGGCACAGAGTGCAAAAGTTTTATGCTGCAAAAAGTAAAGTTTTACGCTGTGCTTTTACTTAAAGCACAGAGCAGCAGCTGTAAAAATTTATGTTTTCTGGCTTGCCATTCTGTACTATAAATCATGGTTAATGGAATCTTCCTGGCAAAGTCACTTGGGGATTAGGCTTGGGACAGGGAGCAGGAGCCTCTTGATCCATTGCTCCTGCTGAAGCAGTCAAAACCAGGAAACTGAGCAGGAGCAAGTGGATTTGGGTCTCACATCCCCAATGATGCCTAGTCCAGCATTGTGAGGGAATGTACTATCCTTCAGAACTGCACTTACCTTAGACTTTTAATCCATTGTCAGGATCAAAGTGAGGCAGTGGGGCTCCCACCCCACTGCCAAGATTTTATCCTCTGCTTGAAGGTAGCATTTGTATGATCCAGCATGTCAAGCTGGGCACAAGAACAGGAATGGGTCTAAGTCCTGATGAACCTCTTTACTTTGGTGTTGCCATTGGTGGGATAAGACTCTGAAGGATGCTTTCATCCTGATGAAAGTATTTCAAGGCCCAGCAATTAATGCCCCCCATAATTGCAAGAGCAGCTTACCAGAAGACCATTCCAGAAAGTACATGAGAAGAAGAGAAAATGGGGTAGCAGAAAGTAAAGTGTTTTTATTCTGCAGGCCCAAGTGATGACTTTAAGTCATGGTGATTGATAACTTCTGTAACATTTTTATGGCCTTATCATAAAAACTATGCTTTCTTCCCATTTTTTTTACCTTTGGCTGCTGTAATAATTTTTCATGGAGAGGCCAAAGGAAAAATATACAGAGTATTTTTCAAACTCAGTAAAACACTTCCTTCCAAATGAGCCTGTTCACAGGCCTTGCATTTCCTCTCTGTGATCTACTTAGAGAGGCCTTGGGAAGTAAAAGGACTTTGGATTCAATATATTTCAGCAAAAGTCTAATCTTGTTAGCTGAGTTGTACACTTTTGTCCAACAACAAAGATCCCTTTTGGAAAAGTAAAGTAGAGGTAGTGGACCCTTATGAATGTAATCAACCTTGGGGGTTTATTTTGTTCTTGTCTTTTTTTTTTTTTTTTTTTTTTTTGTCTGTTTGGTTATTTTATTTTATTTTTAACTGTCTAAAAATCTAAACTGGTGGGTTAGGGTTTTTTTTTTCCTTTTGGGAGACTGCAGGAAATGTAACAAGTTTAAAAAATATAAGATGTAAGATTGATGCAAAAACTCTTACTACAGGAAAAAAGCTATGATATGTTAATTAGCTGATGAGGTGTTGTAAGAAACAGTTACTGACCCATGAAATGAAATGCTGCCCAATCAAAAATGGGGAATAATTAACACCTTTCCCTGCATGGTTACAGATAACTTATTAAAGTGAAAGCAGACAGAAGGGAAATCTCATTTTTTAATTGTCGTGTTTAAATGAGACTTTATGAAACAAGTGTCCTTCAGATTTCCTGCAAAATTCATCCATCACTGTAAGAGTTAGCTATTTTTAACAGTCTTCTACCAAAATTAGGAAAAGGAGACTGGAAGAAACTCTGGAAGTGTGAGAACTTTAAGAGGAGAAGCAGTCATCTGATAACCAAGATACTGAGAGAACTTTACTAAGACTTCACTGAAATTAGGATTAAATGTATGTTTTGTTCTGGCATAGCCTCAGCTTTACTTTTTTTCCCCTGTTTTGCTCTCTCTTCCTTAAAAGAGCAATTTGGTTAAACATTGTATTTGGTTACAGGGCATGACTGCTGAGGCTGAGAATGCCTGGTGCTGAGAATGTTGCAGGTGACCACTTGCCAGAGGCTGGAAAAGTGTCCAGTGCACCAGTGGCTCCACACCGCTGTCATCACACAGCTCAGTTACACCTGATGCAAATCTGCCTCTTCCAAAACTAGCAGAAAGGAGGTTTTAGTGATGGTGATCATTTGTCTAGAGCAAGATCAACTGAGCATAGACCATATTGCTGCTTATAGAGACACTTGCATGTGTTGGAGATGCTTCTCTGACACTCAGCCTGAAGAATCATCTTATTAATGTGAGGGATGGGGAATAACAACAAGGCTGCAGTTCATTTGGCAGGTTCTAAGGACACCATCCATCACCCTGAGCTCAGATCAAGTAGCACAGGAATGGCAGGCTGGTCCAGCAACACATTAAGGCAATAAAAAATTATTTATAATGGATGAGTAACTTTAGAAATAATGGAAACCATAAAGATAATTCACAATCCAAGCAAATAGAAGTCTGCCACTTCTCTGTGAAGTCCTGCCTTTAATGGAAGTGTAGAATTTCAGATTCTGCAGATGTCAGATTATTATAAAGACAACATTTCTCCTGGTATACATTTAATAGTTAATAGTAGTGACCAACTCTACTGGGAAACTACAGGAGTTTGGAAGTACTATCCTGCGTCCTGTTAGACTAAGGCCACACATTTGAACTGCCTATAGATCCTGTTAATGCTGGGAGTAGCGTTCATGCACCAAATGGAGGTGATGAGTTTAAGTGCTTGTTCTCCAAGGATATCTCTAGGGAAGTGTCTACTTCTATAGCTGCTGTTAGTCTTTTAAGAATGACTCAATCAATTTGAGCAACAAGCACTTCCTGTCCTCAGCACTTCTAAAAATAAGTTTCTGCTACAGGAGTTGTTTTAATTAATGCTGTATGAAGGTAGTACATGCTCACTAAAAGTATTTCTCTGAAGATGTTTCTGCTCCACCTATTCTTCTGACATGTTTTAGATTATTGTTTGCCATAGTACACTGACCTCCAACTCTTCTGACTTCTGTAACAACATGATGTTATCTAACAGGGTGATGATATGCAGGGTGTCATCCTGGATGAAATACAGATTGGATTGTGCTCTATTCTGCTCTGACTTAAAGCAGGATTGTTGTTAATGACTTTTTAAAGGATGATATTTATTTACAAATGCTTGCACTCATCAGTATAGTCCTGTTCTGCCTAGCAGAAGGCATGTGTGAAAAACGAGGTTCACTCTCCTGTGAGAATTTAAAGAGTTTAATATAAAGACAATAAGAGACACATAAAATAAAGCAAAGGGATAACGGCCGGGTGCCTTGGCGCTCTGCCAAGAGCACACCTGATGCTCGAGGTGAGTCCTTTTTATACCATTTTTACTGTCTGTTCTTTATGCATATTCAAACTTTTCCAGGAGCTGTTCTGCATGGCCACTCCTTGGTTCCGCCTTTTTAGAGCACACATATTCTTCTGCCTTGCAATTTTATTTCTTCTGATTCTTGGGCTTGGGCTCACTAGGTAAGAGTCGATGGTAGAGTGGACCTCTCAATTCTCCAGACAGTCAGGGCTGATTGCAGCTTTGGGCCTCTTTGCCCCCCGGGCAGAGCAGTGATAGCGGCTCTGGGCCCCCCTGGCCCCCCCATTCTCCGGGCGGAGCAGCCTTTGGGCCCTTTTGTTCCCTGGACAAAGTGTTGATCAGCAACTTCTCGGGCCTCATCCTCTGTTCGCTTGGAGGTTATCTTACTTGCTCACACTTGCTAACATTCCTGCTAAAAAGAGAGAAAACTACATCCACATAGCAAAAAGCATTTCTAACATTATATAATATCTACCTTTATACTTGCGAGAAGCCAATATTATAATATATGTTTGTAACATATGTAAAATAAATACTGAAAGAAGAATTTCAGATTTATCTGATAAGAAAGCAGTGCAATTTCAATGAAATCTGCACAAACAATATCCTTCAATATTGCTGTATAGCTCAATGGACAACGGTCAAGGGCCACAAGAGAGATCACGGGCAGCATCTTGTGCTCCTTTTGCAATCTCACAAAGCATAGGAAAGATCCAGAAATGTCTTAAATGTGATGATTCACTTCAAACAACATCTCACAGACATCAAATCCATTGACGCTTTTATGTCCTGCATTTAATACCTTTTATAAGCAGTGGCTTTTCTACCTGCATTGTGGTGAGGTACTTTGAAGCAGCTTGAGTAATTTGTGCTCTGCTACCACAGGTCAATTTATACTTACTTGTAAACAAGAGTAATTGAAGGAGATGGAGCCTACAGAACAGATTTAGCTTTTTAAATGATACTGAAGACTGTCTAAATTCCTCCTGCCTTTGATGCAATCACATTCTCACATCCCTTAGGAAGCTGACTGCCCGAACACTCATGATTAGCCAGCACTAAAATTGCACACAAAATGGCTGTGCTTGTAGGGAAGGATACCTCTCTCACTGAAATATTTCTGTTTCTTAATTCACTGTAATGAGCAGCTGCTTCCAAGCTGTCTGCAGTCCTTCTTCACAGTTAGTCAGAACTGTTGTCTTATAATGTCTGCATAATGTAAAGTTTTCACTTTTCTTCTACTTTCAACTAAATCAGAGTTTGCTTGAATTTGAGAATTGTATGCTGATGGGATTTAAATACATCCCAGGAAATTGCTTTGTTAACTGATGGCATCCAGACTACTGTAGATATGGTACAGACAAAGTGTTCATTTTTCTTTGTTTTGATGTGGCCTTTCTTTTGCCACTGAGTTTTTTTTTTTTAATGGAAAGTACAAGCAGCAACCCCTTTTTTTCAAATATTATACCAATCAAGGAAGACTCTAAGGCAAGTTAAGAAACACAAAGAGCAGTTAGAAAGGCCTACAGTACTGAAACACTGCCTGGGTTTTTCCCTAAAAACTGTGGATTCAAATATCTGAATTACCTCCAAAACAGGTTAAGTCTTGGATGTTTGTTTTCCTACAGGTTTAGTTTCAAGTTCAAAGTTAAATACTGTCCTGGACCTAAAGGCCTGAGGTCCACCTTAAGAAGAGACTTGTAAGATTAATTTCCTTGGAGGAGACAAAATCAGTGTTTTCTAGTGCCATGCTCCTGTCACCTACAAGAAGAGAATAATAAGCAAACTTATGTAGGATTCTTGGGCTTATCCTTTGGTAATTTACTCTAAGAGGACTTCTGAACTGTACACATGGTTGATTTCTGACATGGTGAATGTGCTTCTGAAATTTAGGCACTTGGATGTGATTCTGCAAATAGTAATGGGGTTTTGGTGACTGCTTACTGATTATTGCAATTGTACATGCAACAATTAGGTCATTAGATAATTAGATAATTAAACCTCGATTAGATAATGAAACACAGCTGCCTATAATTCTATTCCAACACACATTACTGTTAAGAAAGAAATTAGCATTAAAGTGATGGATTAATCACAAAGTTTTCACACCATAGATTTTTAGCAGATTTACATGCATTTTGAGGAAACCATAAACCATAATATAACATAATATTAAAATACTCTTGAAACAGACAATTATAAAGGAATTATTAAGGAATTAATCTCTTTCTTAAAGTTAAATGTAAATACTCCACTATTTCTCAAAAGGAATAGGGACCTGTGGGACCCTGATGTAGTTTGGAACTAGAGCCTCTGCCAGTATTCTACATTTTTATTTTCATTTCTTAACCTGCCATAGAAAAAACAGCAGATCACTGACAAACAGCAGTCTGACTCAGAAACAAAATTAATTCTGGTCCTGTAATAGAAGACTGATTAAAATTTCCTCTTTGGTTGTTCTCATATTTACTGTGTTGTGAAAGACAGCGTAGTCCTGTTAACATATCACAAGAACTATGCAGTCTGATAAATGCAGTGTTTTACATTTGTGCTGTGAATGTCCACCACAAAAATACCAAATGACAGCAAAACAACAATAAAAAAGGAGAGGAAAAAAAAAACAACACAAGAAAGGCCCACACTAAACAAAACTCTCCTGCTTTCATTAACTTAAGATTTCTTCTTCAGGTTTTTCATCATTTGATTTCAAACTCTTCATGACCTCTCTGTTGATACCATCTGAGTACTAACTCTGCTATAATATGGCCTTGTTAAAATCTCTTCCCTCTGATTACTGATAAACAGCAGAGGCTTTCACTGATTTACTCTAACGTGGTACAAACCAGGTATTAATTCACTTTCCTTAAGAAATAATGAGTGTGTAAATTGCCCCTGTGTTTGAGCCTAGATGGTGGTTGGTGCACAGACTAAAGGACACCTCTCTTATACTCCCTATGGATTGCAGCAAACTGTAAAGGAATTTTTTTTTTTTATCATCTGTGTGCAAGCAATGGATTATCTTCTGTGGAAACGAATGGGAGAGTTGCACTTGATTGATGGAACAATGCTTAATTTTTAATAGGAGAAGATTTGTGCCCCTTTTGCGTACATGATACAGCACCTGCTGTTAAGGAGGGCTTTGTTCTTCATTCCATTTGAAGAAGTTCTAGTTATGGAATAGCAAACTGCTTGCCAAATGTTCCTTTGTTGTCCAAAATCAGTGCAAAATATTGAATTTTTTCTAGACTTCTCCTGAAGTGGACATCACGAAAAAAAGCCTGGCTAAGTTCTGTGCTAAGTGAGAGCTTGTTGTCTCAGAAATAGACAGTTTTGCTTCTTAAAGAAGAATCACAATCTCAGTTTTAATATGAGATTCTTTTCTTCTTACCCTAGGTTTTTATTCTTCTCTATTTTTCTGGCTCTATTATCACCACTTGCATATCAACAGAGCACATTACTCCTCAGCCCTACCATTTGCTTTGTGTCAGTAACACCCCCAGCAAAAAAAAAAAAGTAAAATTACATGCCTGTTTTGATGTTGGTTATACAAAGAAAGTGTATAAAAATCACAGCATGTAACTATAACATGACTGAAAAAAAATCTGGTTTAACCTGCTTGCTTTTCAAGCATGTTTGTTAGGAGCATGTTAGGAGCAGGCTGCTGAGGACATAGCATGGTCTGTGTATTGGCAAGGTTTTCTTTTCTTTATAACATGGTCGTTTATCCTCTGTACTTGAAATTTTTCAGATTTTAACATCCAGTTTTGAATTTTTGATGTTCAACAATCAGCAGGTAATGAGCAATTGTGTTGTGTGTCACCCATGGGTTTGGGAGTTTATTTCTCTCTCTTTTTGTTGTCTCTTTTTTTCATTACTATTATGATGTTGCTGCTCTTGTTGGTTCATTTTCTTTCAGTTATTAAACTGTTCAACTTTTCTTATCTCAACCTACAGAATTTACCTTTTCCCCAGTTCTCCTTCTCAACCCATGGCTGAGACGTGTGTGTGAATGAGCATGGTACTTAGTTGCTGGCTGGAGTTAAACCACAGCAGTATTATAAAGATTGTTCTATCTTTTTATCTCCTATACTGTTATTACCAGATTATGCATACTTTTCTTTTGCTGTATGAAGCTTGTTTTGTGCTTAATCAGCAAATGCTTAAACTACTAAGCATTACTAAGATAATTATTCTGAATTACACTTGCCACAAAATTTTAAAGGGTTTAAAAAAAATATTATTGTTATAATCAGAAGATTCTTCTACTTCTATTTCCAGACTGCTGTTACAAGAGAACTTGCCTATTTAGAGAGATCACAATTTATTTTTTGTGGTATCTGAAGTGATTTTCCCACTAGAACAAAATGGTACTTACCAAAACAAACAAAAAAGACAAGCTTAGTGAAACTGGTCATCATTAATACACTTTTACATTACTGTATTCTCTTTGTCTCCTAGTACTTAATCCTCAGCACCTAAATCAAGGGCAGTGCTGGAAAATACTCACAGAACTGCTCATGTTTACCTTAATTTACCTATTTATTATAAAACTCAGATTGAGGGGTCACAAACCCACAAATCCACAGACTGGCTGAGGTTGGAAGGAACCTCCCCAAGCCACCTGCTCAAGCAGAGCCACCTGTGGGAAGCTGCCTTTGACCACACTTAGATGGCTTCTGAATAACTCCAAATATGGAGGCTCCACATCGTTTCTGAGTGACCTCTGCCAGTGCTTGGCCACCTGTACACTGAAAAAGGTTTTCCTGGTGTTCAGACAAAAGCTCCTGTGTTTCAGCTTGTGCCCAGACCTTTCATTCACATGTGCTTTCCCACCATCTTGAATCAGAATGGAACTATAGTTCAAAACACTATAAAAACTCTCTTGTTTAAACACTGTTCTAAACCAAGAAGAAATATTATTGTTGCTGCTGGTTGGGCTTTCTTCTGCTCTTTTCCTTGTCCCTGTATCTGCACATCCAAATCCAAACACTTACTGGCTTACATCCTCTATTTCTTAATGATATGAGATCATCCAGCTCTTTTCAGCTAGGCAAAAGCCTGGAAAGTGAGAATCTTTTCATGCAGAGAACCTGAGAAGCTTTACCATGGAAAAGGAAAATATGAGTTCATGAAGAATTAATACTGTTTCCCTGTGCTCCTCCTGTGCCCATCAGTTTGCTGTACAAATAGGAGTGGACAGTGGTTAAACAGATTGTCTTTTCTGGCTTTGCAACTCAGGAGCACAAAACGGATGTGTCCAGAGACTGTATTGTATGTTTCCTGAGAGCTTCCACTTTTAAAAAAAGTGAAGAATTAGAAAGACTAAAGATGTACTGTGAAATGCCCTAAAGAAAAGTTGGAGTTTTATGTCAGCTGCTTTCCCTGTCTCAATTCATTGAGAAAAGTGAAAACACACAAACAAACAAACAAATAACCACCCTCCCAACAAACAAACAAACAAACCAACCTAAAAAACTCAAAACCCACAAAAAACCCAACAAGAACTGGGTGCATGAAAAGGACAAGAACAAGTTTTTCCTCTATCCCGAAGAGAAACACATATCATTGGCTGTGTTTCATCCTAATCATTAAGCCCTGGTCACCGGACAGCCCAGCAGACCCTATGAGAGATATTTTTTCGCTTTTGGAATGTCCTTGTTTTTCAGACACTTGAAAAAAAATGATGCTGCTTTGCTGCAAAAGTGGGAGTGTGACTGGACAGCCTCTTCCAGTCCATATATCAAAGTGCTCTTTGCTCTCATTTTGAGGCCAGCTTCAAGCAATACACAGCTCTGACAATGCTAGCAACACTCAGGGGAGCAAAGAGCTTTGCATGAACAAAACTCTTGTGCTTCTGTTGGTTTTTTTTTTTAGTTCTCGTACATGCTGTTCTGCACAGGGAGCCTTTCCTTCCAGGGGTCACTGAGAAGAAGAAAGCGGAAATAAACAGCCATATACATTGGGACAGCCCTTCACACCAAGGTGCAGAAAAAATCAGAGGAGTGCAGCTGAATGTTAAATAGAGCTATGGTTTCGTCATGAAGAGCAAAACGTGGTGAAAAAAACAAAGCCTTGAAAGTACAGAAAATACAGCTCTTAGGACAACTAGTGCCAGTCAGATAACTTTGTGAAGCCCGTTTCTGAGGCGCTGTCATTACAACTGCACAAGGAAAAAACAAGTTAGGACTGGATATATAACTGGTATAGTCAGTGTTACTGCAGTCATGAGCAGTTGACTTGAAATTGCTTCCAAGGCTGCATGGTTTGATAGCACAAAAATAGAGAGCTTCCCTTGGTGAACTGCAATCTTGTGAAAACCAGGATATTTACTTTACTTATATTATACTTACATATATGTATAAATTTAGGTTCAATATTAGGAAGAAATCCTTCCCTGTGAAGGTGATGGGGCCCTGGCACAGGTTACCCAGAGAAGCTGTGGCTGCCCCATCCCTGGAAGTGTCCAAGGCCAGGTTGGCAACTCAGGATAGTGGAAGGTGTCCCTGCCCATAGCAGGGGTGGGACTGGGTGAGCTTTAACGTCCCTTCCAACCCAAACCATTCTGTGATTTTATGAAATATATATACTAAACCATCACTGTATATGCAATGGTTGAAACCTTTGGGGTATCCAAGGGTTTTTCATGGTAGTAATCTAAACCTGAAGAGATTGATGAACTGTTTATTTTCTGAGTTGCTTTCCCTGTGCTAAAATTTGAGCATTCACATCAGCACAGGTGGAATGGTTCCCAATGGGAAATGACTTAGATTTCCCTGCTAACCCTGCAAACCATGCTCCCCTGAGGGCTTTAATATAAGCTTGAAGAACATGTTGTTTTCCTGAATGGCAATGTGTTCATCTTGGCTTCCTGTTTAGAGTAACTGTGTATGGAAATGGATTCATTATCTGCAGCTCACCCCGTTCCCTCATTCCACCTCCAGTATCATCAGCAAGCAGCTGCCATGTACAAAGTCTGCCTGATAAGTTGAGGCAGGTAGGTTTGAAAGTGATCTGACACTTGAGATGGGAGGGGCACGTCACACTCTTGCGATTCTCCACAGTAAACCTGTGCAGTGTTACCACAAAGTGCTTCTGTGGGGAGCAGAAGGAGGAGTATTCGATCATGTGTGCACCAATTTCCTTCTTTCGGTATGTAGTGCTATATAATTGGATGAAGAAAGATGTGGTTGTGTGTGACTGCTGAGCCAAGACTAGAGAAATTGCTGTCTGATGTTTAAGAAAGCAAAAATTCCCCAAATCCTCAGTCGTACATGTGCAGCCTGCAACAATTGGAGGGCCAGCTGGGTCAGCTTCACCTGTACCAGTGCAAGTTTTATGAGAAGTGGGACAAAGGCAGTTGTATGACCTTCATGCCTTTAGATGTATTTTTCATTTATTTTTTTTTTCTCTGTGGATGCCAGACACTTACCATCCAGAATTATTGCATTTTCCTTCTTAAAGATCTCCCCCCAAGAGAAGAACCCCTCACCTAAGCTTTTTTCTTTTCTCACTGGTCAGTGGGTCAACAGGAATTAATTTTTTAGAGGTCAGGTGGCAGAATTCTCTTCCTGCTTCAGCTGGCTTTCCATTCCTTCCTGTTGTGTTCATAACAGTTTGCAACTGATCCAGGTCAAGGCTTATCTGATGATTTGGCTAATAGTTCTAGCCAGAGAAGGTCTGTGTCTGCTGTAGCTTGAGCAGGAGTTGCAACATCACTTCAAGGGTGTGAACTTTGTTAAAATATCAGAATCCAGTTTAGCCTTTCCCATTTGAGTGGTCCTTTGCAGTGAAAAACAGTCAGCTGCAATAATCAAGCAGAGGGAAGTGAGTGCCATTTTCTCAGATGTCATTCTTTTTCTTTCTGTTTTTAACTGGACAGTCTTAAATGCAATCTTTTATTTTAAGAATAATTTAAGAAGGCAAGCCTGTAGCCTGCACAATCAGAAAGAGCTGGGAGAGTGGTTTTATCTCCTACAGATTTTCTTTATCTGTGCCTCGTGCTTAAGGCTACCAAACTGTAACTGCACAAGTTTGATTCAGTGAGCAAGTACTGTCCTGAGGTGGGATATTAAAGGGAATTTTGAAGAGAGATCATAGATTTCCAGCTCTGCTTCTGTCTCTGGGTATCTGTACTGGTTCATGTAATAGGAAATGGGGTGAATCAGATTTAATTTATGTCAACAGCTCAAAATATGCTATGCTAGAACTCTGATTTCATGAAAAAGGATGTTTTTCTAATGGTTTGAGCAGAAATCTCATTAAAAGAATATGAAAAGCTGCTATCCTTCAGTTTTCTTCTTCCTCTCTCTCCTTTCATAGTGGTGATGTATGGGATCTTGCAGAAAGTAATTAGGGATATCCAGCCCCTTAAAAAGAAACCGTCTTGTCATTATCTGGACCGAAGTGTTGGCCATCTGCTCTTTCACAACACAGACAGCATTGGACCTACCAGGCAAAATATTCAAGGCAAAAATAAGAACTGAGAAAGACAAATATTCTTAAGCCACCTCATTGCTAGCAGTTACTAAGTAAAACAGTCAAGACTTTCTTTCCAGTATCCAAAACTGAACTGTGTGAGCTGGACTGCAACCTTTAAGATTTCTGCACATTCTTTCATAAAAGTTTTCTTTGCTGGCTTCTCTCTCTCTATCCCTTTGTTTTCACTCCTTCAGTGGATTATCAGAGTCCTAATGAAGTAGTAACAATTCTAAGTTTCTTTGTAATGAAACTGATGAAGAAGTTTTAACTTCTTTAAAATAGGTTTTAACTTCTGTGGTTTTTTTCTCATCCAATGTCCGAGATGATATCCGAAGCCAGAGTCCTTCATGTCAAGACTTTGAGGAGAGTGATTGCTCTCTAGCTATTTTGTGTTATGTTTTGCACAAAGTCAGTAAACCTTTAATAGCTTGAAGACATTCCTCAGAAGAAAACTGGGTATTGTGAATAGAGAATTTGTGAAACACTCTGTAAGACTGATAGATAATTCTATCAGTCTAGGGCTGTTTTCTGACACTGAGGATTAGGTAAGTCAGAAAAGGCAGTATGATTTGTTCTGGATTTGTTCTCTCTGTGTATGAGTACAGAATAGCTTTTTTGTGTGTGTGTGTTAGTGACAGAAGTGTAATGGTAAGCTGGAAAATGGTGTGAGAGATTCATGATGCTCACACAGAGATAGAAGTGGTGGTGCCAGACAGTGGCATTTTTCTAAGGTGTTACTGTATGCCCTGTAGTCATGCTTGCTCCATACAGAAAGATGGGATATTTCTAAGAATGAACTACATCTTTTGCTCAGATCGTACCACCTTTATACTGCACTCAGGGATTTTTTTTTTTTTTTTTAACACTAGACTTACCCCAAAACAACATTCTCCTGTTCAGGCTCATATAGAAGCCTGTGGTTTCCATGAAATTCTTTGGTCTAGAGGGGAGTTTTAGTGTATTTGCCCACAAACACACTAAAAATTCAGAGGCAAAGGCAACAGGATAATAAAAAGTGTTACTGTCTCTGTCTCTGCAGCTTGACTGTGCCATGGAAGATACCAGGAACTGAAATCTCTGCTTGCCAACATAGTGATGGATGGTCTTGCAAAGCTTTGCTGACAGTGGCAGGACAGACCATCAGCAAAGAGCTGCACAAAGCAGTTACAGGAAGAAACATTTTAGCTAGAATTCAATGTAGGTGAAGTACAGCAATGGAAGAGTGGAAAGAACAATCTGACCCCACCTATAGAGGGAGGGGTTGTTATCACTAGAGAATGAAATCCTGGAGGTACAACAGCTGTTGGCACAAAACGACTGCCCTCAGAAACCATCCAAAAAAGTGAATTAATTAGAATTTATGAGGAGAGGGAGAATAAGATCATGCTGTTATTTCATGTACTACATGCCCAGATCTTGGACACTGAGCCACCCCATTCTCTCCCACCTCTAAAAGGATATGTTTTAACAGAAAAAGATTGGGATAATGGCAGCAATCAAGAGCAGAAATACAGAGCTGTTGAATGGACTAGAACTATCCAGGCTGGAGAGGGCAGTAGAAAATCAACACCTTTAACAGACGGCAAAGGGCTACCCTGTGCCCCTCTCAGAGAGGAGAGAACTCCAAAGTGAAGGATGGAAGCTGAGCCTGGGAGAGGGGGAAGGATAGATGGTCTAGTGTTTGCCTTTCACTGCACAGATCTGTACTTTTGGTGGTAAATTAAATTAATGCTTCTCAACCTAAGTCAGCTGTGCTCCTAACATCAACAGGTCAACAATCTCCCTGTTTTTATCTTGGTGTATGAGCTTTATAATCTGGTGTTAGTCTGCATTTTCTGCACATGTCCCACTGAGCATGGGTAGTCTGGCCATTAGCCAAGGCTGACACACCAAAGGAGCCTCTGCATCTCTGGAATCAGCACCATTTAAGAAGTCAAGGCAGTACAGAGGAAGAGGCAAGATATATCTTTTATACATCTACTGCTGACCACTGTCAGCATTGACAATCTCTCTACTAGCTCTTGTATTCTTAAAATAATTATGTTAACTCAAAATAGTTTTGTAACTGCATATCCTGAATCGCTCTAGGAAAGGTTTGTCAGTAAGCAATGGGATGGATTTCACCCATGAAAAGTTTTCATGATAGTTTGAAAGTTCAACTCTGTTAAGTAAAAATCCCCTGCAAATATAAATCAGGTCCTTTACTTTTTCAATATTAAAATGGTTTTTTTTATGCTCCATCGAGCTTCTCCAATAATTGACACACTTTGCCAAATAAAGTACTCAAAATAGATTTTCAAGTGGACTATTTTAAAAAATAATTATTCTCCATAATGCTAGCCTTATGAAAATATTATTATCTTTACGTATTATTCATAATGAATAACAAATTCAGGCCTTCATTCAGAACAGAAGAATTAATTGCATATTCATCATCATATAAATGAAGCAAAGTAATGTGGCTTAGTTGTTTTTCTGAAATATCTGTTTTAAGAGGCCCTGAGCAAAGAAATGTGCAAACATTTATCCTTTAATTATAAAAAATAAACCACAAGGAGGAATGCATAACTAATTTTATAGACTTGAATTAACTTTAAATAATTTGTGTGGGAACAGATAGCCTTGGCTAACAGCGAATAAAACCAATGGGACCCATCTTGTACGTTGCTATTTGCATCTACTCGGAAACATGCAATTGTTATTCTTTTCTTTGTGGAGTCCTCTTCTGGCAGAATTAAGGCTGGGACAATCTCATAGAAAATATTTAAATAACTTGAAGTCTTCCTCAATTTCAGGTAGCATGACTGTGAGGATTTAAGGGAAAAAATAATTTTCTTTCTACTGTTAAAACTATGCGTAGACAAAGTAGGAGGAGGCTGTGGAAGTCTAGAAAACACATGTCAGGTTATCTTCCAGGCCAGTGGAGGAGTTCAGATTAGCAAGTGGCTCATTGGCACCCCAGTCCTGTGGTCCATCCATTTCTACACAACATCTCAGTTCAATTCCATGGATTGGTCCACTTATTTTAAGTGGAAAAAATATTTTGTTGCTTCAAGCATACAATAATTTTTTTTTTTTTTGCCATTTCATGGCCTTCCAAAACTATGCAGCACCAGCAGGTTCAGGCTGGGGAGTCACTGAGGTGATTTGGTTTGCAGGAGGTCTTTTACAGTTAAAATTGTCCACAAAATAAATGTCACTCCTGTAACAGACAAGTACTTTCATTAAAGCTTCACACATAGATATTAGGTTTTAAAAAAGGCTGCAAATGACTGAAAAAGGCTGCAAATGACTGATACCACTTTCCAGCAGAAACTCTAATGGAGCTACTTCAAAGCAATGTACTTGTTTCACTGTGGTTTTTGTGGAGGAAATGGGATTTTATTTCAGTGATTTTGTTTTATATTTCCTCTCCCTATATGTTATATACAAAGATAGTATCTATGCCAGCTGCTGTCTGAAACTTGAAACAGGAGGGAACAATCCAGAAGGAGAAGATATTAACATCTCATGGATGAAAGGGCCTTGTGAATCAAACATAATTAATTTCTACATCAATTACATTTGGTTGCATTCTTTGCATTCATTTAATATATGAAACTGGCTCCACAGCTCTGCATGTGGCATGGGTGGCCTTATTCTAATCAGCAGCTTTCAATAATGGGTGTATTAATTTCCAAAAAGATTTTAAAAAGCTGTGCATATGTTCTTGTTGCTGTATGTTCTCTTCCTACAGAGCAGACATAACCTGGGAAATAAAACTCCCTGCAGCTGAAACCTGTCTGTGCCTGGGGAGGTGAGAGTGACCAAGAGAGAATATCTTCCACTTGGATGAGAGATTTCCCATCTCAGGATGTGCTACAGAGCCCCGGGGCACAGTAAATCATGACCATGGATTATGACATCCACTTACAGATATAGAAAGCTACTCACAACCCTTGCATGGTCCTTGGGGAAGTCTGGGGGGAACTTGGGAAAGCTCTATTGCACACTTGAGAAAGCAGTAATTAGTTATTGTAGATGTCTATTTTCTTGTAGTTTTAGCTTTTCTTTATTGTTTTAGGTATGGGGAGTTTATCTGTCTGATTCATTGTTAACAGGTGGAAGGGATTGCATGATAGAGTACCAAAGAGGTGTGTTTAGCTCTCCTTCTAGAGGTTCCCTCTACTTCTTGCCAGAAGACTGGTGCCTGAGACTGCCCTCACAATTCCCACTTCACTGCCATCAGTGCCAGGAAGCTCCCTCCAGAAAACACAGCGTGTGACTAACACATGAATGTGTAAATGCAGGCCAGTCTCCTTGGATATGTATTGATACTTAGTGTAGGCTGAGCTAAAGTCAAAATGTCTTGAATATAAAAGGAATAATATTAAAAGATTAATATTAAAAGATTCCACAGCTTCTGCTCTTTTAACTTTCTCAATAGCTGGAGTAAGTGAATTTGCTATAAGGTCAAAGTTCTGTACCAGAGTAGTCTCTAGAGGGTAAAGTAATGGGCCAGGGCATGTGTCAGATAACATGTATTTAAATGGGGAAGAACCCAACAAACACAAACCTAAGAAACCTCACTGGGCCTTTCCAGAACCATTCCTTAGGCTAGATGGCAAAACCTTCTGCACATGCTTGTGTTTAATCAGCATAATTTTGAGGCTTGTCTTTTTTTTGGTGGATTATTAATATGACTAAAAATCTTGTGAAAATTTACATTATTAAAATTTAAAAGTTGTGAGGAGCTGTAATCAAAAATGACAGAGGAATAAGATATCTCTTTGGACTCAGATATCCTAAGATACCTTTTGTCTGGAAGACAGAAAACAGTGGAATTTCACAAGAGCTTGCAACCTTCTCTTGGACCATAGACAAGTACAAAGCAGCCACTGCTCTGAACTACTGCCAGGTAAGAGGGCTCAAAAGAAAAGTATTCATCTAATCACAAAGTCTTATAGAGAGGATTTCTCAGCCACAGGTTAGGACTCTAAGCTTTGTGTCCAGTGCATGAGGAAAAGTGAAGCATCTCAGAGGAATCAGTCCTGAGCTGACCCCTCCAATTCCAGTGGTTCAAAAGACCAAGGGGGGTTTTTATTGCTACGTTGTGTTGCTTTTATGTTGAGAAAAACTTTACAAAAGACCTGAAATATTTTGAAATTAAGACTCTTCAACGTTAGTGGAATTTGGACATTTATGTGCTTTGATAACATTGTTGAAGATGTCTTAGAGTCAGAACATTTGTCGATACCAAAGACTCGATCCTGCGTAAAAATGGCTGTGCTTTAAATCATGAAATGCCTTGAATTAGACATTCAGCATGAAAAAATGTTGAACACCTGATTTTCAAAGTCTGCTCAAGATTCTAAAATCTGAGGTGTGTCCAGAACTTGACTGCTTTAATGATGTTACAGACATGGCAGCATTTATATGTCTCTAATATTCTAGCACATGAGTGAGTTGCAGTTCTTAACGCATGTGACCAGACATCTCCTGCACAGGTAGCAAACTGGATTTTCATAAATGGCAAACTTAGGCCCAGCAGTTAGGCTGGATCTGAATTCAGGTTTGGGATCTGAATTCAGGTTTGCAGTCCCAGGTTATTGCTGGGGTCACTTGGCAATCTCTATCCTGAGAAAATAAACATTTTAGCTTAGCTAAGAAATAAGCAAACACAAGAACCTACTAAATCAACTTTCTAGCTTGACATCAGGAGAGACTTTATCACAATCCTAACACGTAAGATAAGCTCAATTGTAATGCCTCCTTATTTTGAAGGAGCTGTTTATATGCTGAACAAGTATGGTAAATTCTATCCCCTTTGGGTTTTTGACTCTGTACCTGTCAGGACAATTTGATAGGTGTTTCCCAGAGGGGTTAAAAACCAGCAGCGTGCAGGAAGGGAGCTTATCTGAAGTGTAATGAATCTGTAGACTGCAACAAGCACCATCCGTCACTGTCATACGGAGAAGCTGGCATGACCTGAAGATCTGCCATCCTCTGAAGCAGATCTTCCAGCCCCCTGAGTTCAACCTGTTTGTTCTTACACGCTTTTAGAAAAGGTTATCTTTGATTTTGGCAGGCCTTCCTCTCTGTTCTGTTTACTTACATCTGACTAGTGAAATTACAACATAGCAGGAGGTGCTCTGCATGAGTAGGCATGAAATGCGAAGAGCAAACACTCTTCCAGGAGTATTTGGGAGAATATTTAATGCTGTTTTCTGCACGTTAATTTATGGAAAGACAAACAGCAGTAGCAGCAAACAAATATCTTTGAAAAACAATCCCTGTGCTGTGTCAATACCCAGCTTGCCTTTCAACTGGAAGAGTGTCTAGGTAAATTTGTCCACCTAGAAGAGCAGGGAATGAAAATTCAGGTTACTTACATTTTAACGTGTCCTAGACCAGCATCTCCCACACATTAACTGCAGGGTTGGAGAGGTTTGTGTTCCATTACCAGGAGCAGCTTCTAAAAGTGATGTGTCGGAATATTCTCTGCTTCACCTAGAGGTTAGGATTTTTTACTGAAAACGTAACAAAAATCTTAGTATACATGGACAAATATGTAGAGACTTTAGTAAAGACTAATTCCTGCTCCTGTGCAGGGGGAAGGAGAGCCTTCTTCAGCTGATGGGAAAGTAGAACTATATTCTGCTGTTTAGCTTCAGCTGCTCAACTGGGCAGGCTGTGATACCAATGTGTGGCTAAGAGCTTGTAACAGATGACATTTAGGCTTGACATTTAAAGAAATGAGCTTTCCCCTCTAATTTTCTTCCCCCTGTAGTGCTGCACACAGGACTTTTGCTTTGTAGAGCAATTAGGCACTATGATTACTCTGAACTATGCTTCAGTGGCATCTTAAGACTATCTCTGCACTGTGGTTTGATTCTTTTATTACTTATTTTTAAATCAGGGCTCTATCTTCCTATTGGTCTGTGTCCTTAGATTTGAGTACACTTTTCCTGCAACTTCTAAAGATCTCTTTATACCTTTCAGAGCATAAACACCTCTAAAAGCTGAAAAGAAAAGCATTGTGTTGTTGAAGTCTTGTCTGAATGGCAGCTTCAAGACTCTTAGGGAACACTGGCTTTCCAGTTGCTTGTGTTAGGAGTCCCAGGTTTTTGTAGCATGGCAAACAATCATAAAAATGAGAGTTCACATGACCATCAGGGTTTTCCAAAAACATGCATTTATTTCCTGATTAGGAAAGACCTTTGTCAGTTGAAAATTGTTTTATCACTTCTATTGAATTATTGCATCTGGTGGGACCAGAATTTCTCTCTATATTAAAAAAAAAAAAAAAAAAAAAAAATTTGCTTGAGGGTGCAATGCATGCCATTGATTAAACTGATCCAGGGGCCTGTTAATTTCTTTCTTTTCAGAGCTGGCTGGCTGCATTCCCCTCTTGAAGTGATCTGGAGTGCATTTCCCCACTCTTCTGAAGCACTGAATTAACACATCCCTGTTGAATTCATGCAGTGCCCTTCACCTTGTCATGGTGATGTTTCCATCCAAAATGTGGCAGTGGTCTGTGCACAGGAGGAAACAGAGAATACCATGCTTGCTTTGCTCAGAAGAGGCAGAAAAGCAGGAGGAGCTATTCATCCTCCACTTCATATATTTCCTTTATTTTTTAAATGTCTCCTCTTACTGAAGCATAAATGGCTACAATAAAAAGAGGATTTATTCTAATTACACTGAAAACATGTGTATGTAGAACTATTATCATTTCCCTGATGGCAGGAGGGCACTGGAGCCTTCAGACAGAGATAAGACTTGTGCTCAGAACCTGATAAAAGCCCTTCTTGTGCTGCGGGAGCATCATAAGCAAAGCTGTTACCGACTGTCACCACCAATATGTTCCTTCCTCCTGAGAACACCACAGCAGCTGTGATGAACCTTGTGGTACCCTAAATTGCCTACTCAGGAGCCTCCTTCAGCCTAAACTATCCCAGAGAAGTATCCCAGACATCTCTGGGTGGTGAATCCAGCTGTTCTGTGTGGTAGTAGAAGGGTTCAGTGATGGTAGGGTAGGTGGGTTTGTGTGGGTGGGTTTTGGTTGCTCTTTTCATTGTTTTTCTTATTTCAAAGACAAAAGAAACACAAGCCAACTTATTTTCTTTCCTTTCTTGAAAGCAGGCAAAAGCTGCCTTTTGGATTCTTCCTTCAAAAATGCACAAATAATTCAAAGAAGAAAAAATTGTAAGCAAAGAGTAAGGGACATGACTTACATACAGTATTTAAATTTGTGCCAAGAAACTCTGTTTCTGTTAATACTGGGATTAATCCTTTCTTGATGACAGGACTAGGGCTGGAGGTGTCCTTCATACCACTTGATAAAGAAAGAAATGAGAAGAAATCATAATAATAGTTCAGATCGTTCCAGACTTGGCTGGTGGGGCAAGAGAGGGGGAAAAAATGTGCAGACCAGAGAAAGAACTATGTCTGTTTGAAACCATCTGGGATACCTGCAGGCAGCAGGACAGAGATGTCATAGTAATGCTTCCTCTAGAGAGCACTGTTGAGGGGACTTCTGATTTGAGCAGCACGGCAGCCCACCTCCTCATTTTGGGAAGCTTGCTCTGTCAGCTGTGTTGGTGAAAAACAAATCTAATCATGGTGTAGATGCTTCCCCAGGGGCATTCATATTAGTGAGCAGCTCTTATGGGAGCTCCCAGCAGGCTCCTGTCTTTGGAAAATCTGTGTCAGCTCAGGCACAGCATCAACAACCTTCCATTCTGGGAGTTCTGTGAGAAAAGTATTTTCAGTTTTTGTTTGTTTGTGTGTTTGGTTTTTTTGTGTGTGTGTGTGTGTGTCCGTGGGTATGGGGGGTTGTTTCATTTTGATAAATGGTTTAAAAGAGCACCAGCTGATGAGTTGGAGCCCAAGAAGAATCCAAAACTGAATCTTTCCTTTCACTGCCTGCCTTTAGTCTAAGTGCCTTCCAGCCAGCTAAAAGAAAATGGATTATAGAGAGCGGTGGTTTCTTTGCAGCAGGATCAGTGCAACCAAATTTTCCTCTGAGAAAAACCTTGGACCTTTTCTTTGTATGAATCATGAAAACTGCACAGTCTTCTTTTGCTCCTGAAATAGGGCACGAGGTCATGTCTAGGTGTGCAAAGAATAAGTCATCCCCACTCTGTGACCAAAGCCAAGCACAGCCTTTTCTTGCTCCACCTTCAGTCCCCAGAGAGCTGCACAAGGTTTGGGCTGGGAAACAACACTGCCAAAAGCTGCACAGTCTGGCAGTGCCAGCAATAAAACTTTTCTTTCTGTGCCAAAGAGACAAGAGAAAATCTGTCAGTCCAGAGCACAGCGTGAGGGCTTGAGCAAGGGAGGAGGAGAGAAGGAGATGTGCTTCGGGAAGAAAACAATCCTAGAGCAGAGTAACAGGAAGGAGGGGGAGACTAGAAGGGAAGAAACCCATGTTTACAGAATCATTTAGGTTGACCTCTGACACGTATGGCCTCGCGATTACGATTAACGTGGTTACCACTTGTTCTCCTGTTTTATTGAACAGGAGTATGAAAGACAGGGTTAAGACTGGTTTGTTTCAATCTGTCTGGATGCTTTTACTGTGGAAAGAACAGCATGCCTCCCTCAAGAGTGGTGGTGTCTGACCACTGAATGGTCTTTTAACAAAATTTGTGGCTCATGTTTCGTGTCTAAGTTATTATCATAGGCTAGGGAATATCAGAAGTATGCATTTCAGGCTTTCACAGTCAGTTGTCCTCCATGACCTTTAGCTCTTAATCACCTTTAAAATCTTTTAAAAAAGAGATTGGTTGTAAGGCCTGTCATGACATTAGAGTTCAACAGAAATATTTAAACTGATCTAAATAATAAATTATAGAAAATGTTTAAGTTATTATTTCATTGTCAAGCTTTATGAATGAATGCTAATCCTAATGATTCAGAAAACTTTCATTTGTAGAATAGGTGTAAGAAGTGAATTTCTATTTAATTTTTAATTTACTGCTATGCTTTCTCCATGCTTTTTGGCTGAACTCTCCACACCTGATCCTGTACTGAAAAAGGCCTAACCCCAAACCTTACAGCTTAACAGAATTCATTCTTATTCTTAGTGTGACCAGAAAGAAGGATCATGAAATTGCCAGGAAGTCCTTCTTTTAAAGTAATCAAATTTAAGAACCTGTGGTTTAAAACTGTTCCCCCTTGTTTTATCATTTATCCACCCTTGTCAAATTACTAATACATTGTTATACATACTAGAGTTTTGTGATTTTTTTAAATGGGAGGCTAGGAGTGAGTTTATTTCAAAAGAACTGGTGGTTTTATTTCCTTCAGAATAAAATTTTAACACAGATTAATTTATTTCAATTTTTTTTTTGCTAATTAAATGCAATCTGTCCTTATGATACTGTTCATTGTGATACTTTTAATAGGCAGACTATCTGTTGCTACTTTTTAAAAATACTCTGTTCTTGACAGTTTGAAAATTAGAAAATTTGGATTGGTAGTAGAGAATTTGGAGGCAAGTGAGGTATTTTGGAAATACAACCTTTTCCTTGAGAAATGTTTTCCTTTTCATTTAGTAGTTAAGAAGCAAGTACTCTTTTTATTTTCCCCCCCTCCGCCCCTGCCCCCATGTATAAAGGCTAAAGGATGAGTGTAGGAGAAATCTGACTGACAGAAGGGTCTTAGCCAGCTCCCTTCAAGGGACAGGAGCAAAATGACCTGCAGCTGAGCACAATTAGCAGTGGCTGTTAATTGCAGGAACAGGAGGGCAAGACATGATGCAAAGAAGCAGCTTTGTAGCAGAAGCAGGGAAGAAGGACATTAAAGGGAGTAAGTAATAAGGACTGGGTGCTGAATGGAATACAGATGGAAACATGCACTCGGGTTTTAGTCATTGGCTGCTTAATGCTCTTTCTTGCAGGTGGCCATCGGTGACCTCTGTTTTGTCAACACATGAATCACAGCTAGAGTAGGTCTCAGTCAGTGCTTCCAGTAGCTCCTGTGGTTTGCAAAACACAAAGTTATTTAGCTGGTGAGAGGCTGACCTTATTAAATGAAAAAGGAGGCTGTAAGACCTCTGGAAAGATCCCTTTTTTCCCTCCATCTTTGAAAGAAGAAGGAATTAATAATACTCAAAATATAAGAAGAGTTCTTTTGTATGCTCCTCCTTTTTGTGGGGAGTGTTGAATTTTTCTGCTTGTAAGGTAAGTGTCCAGGATATTTAATAGAGAAAATTCCAGTGATACAGATCTTCATCATTTTTCCTTTTCACCCTCTTTGAATTTCCAGGTATCTCATTCTGATTTACTTTATTCAGCACGAAGTTCAGACTTTCAGAAGAGCCTAACAATTTAAAGTGCCTTGTTGTAAAAATTCCAAAACCAAGAAGCTTTCACAGGGCTTGGCTTTCAGAAAGATGTTAATATAAGTTAATGTAGGTTTAATACTTGAGCATGAACATTGAGTAGTCCCAGTAGGACCAACTGATTTCAGCTATCCACACTCTACAAATAACCCCATTATAAGGCTAACTTTACCATCTTTGTTGGTCGAACAAAAGAACCAAACCTTTCAAGCATGTCTGAAGATCCCATTGATAATATCACCAGATGATCTAACAACATAGAAACCAAAGAATTGTTGGGGCAGCTGGTGATGCACCAGCCCTTCTACCAGTAGGAAACATGCCCTTGGCAAGTAACCATCCTCTTGAGGAGACCTCTGCATCCTTTAGGAATGTGGGTGCAAAATGTCCAAGCTGAAGGCTTCTACAGGAATATTTCAGTGGTTTTCTTTAATCAAGACCCCAGCCACTGTCTGGGGTCAACAAAACAACTTGTTGCAAATCTGAGCTCACATTTCTGTGTGGCTGTTGTGTCTCTTTGGTTAATCACACAGAGAATGTCACCCTGTGCTGCCATGTAGGATGACTGGCACTTGCATCACTTTTTCAACCTTTTTTGCTTTGTTATAATAGTCACAATTTGCACGAGTACATAAATTTTGCCAGATTTTCATTCAATATTTAATTATGTGAAGGGTGAACTACTTAAGGTGCTCCATCTTCCTGCAAGAAGGAGAATACTCATTTTATTCTTCCTCCCTTCCCTGCAGGGAATGAATCTTTCAAGAACCTGCAAATGGTGAAGTGTGGATACAAATACGCTGTTAGCAAGAATTCTTCTTGCTTCTTTCCAGTCCCATGAGGTATTTTTCTCTCTCACAGAAGATATTTGTAGAGCTCTATAAGCTGTGAACACCTGCGACCTTGCAAAGCCTTGTTTATAGTACAGTAGGAAAATATTTTGACAATGGATGTTTTAGGATTTTAGCCAATCACCCCAAGGGGTGGCTGATCCTTTGACCAATTAGACTATGAAGAAAAAAGTCTATAAAATAGTTGTAAAATAATTAAAATGATCGATCTTGCTGCACAATTCCTGCCTGCTGGGTCTCTCTTCTCCTTCCTACCACTGTGGGACACTGCGATAGCGAAGAATCAATGCTCAGGTCCACTTAAAAAGTTTAGGATCATATCGTTGCCTTCCATCTTAAATCAGGACACCTATAAGATTTCAAATTGAAATCTTCTGGTGGTGAATTTGTCACACAAGAGAATTTAAAGAGTTGCTTCATATGAATACAGACTCAGGTGGCTTCAGGAACAACCCAGTTTGGAGCCTGTGCTTGAGTCTGTCATAAAAGACCAGGTTGCCTTCATTGGGATTTCAGGAAAGCCTGTGAGAAAGAGAAGGGGACAAAATTACAAAGTAACGTGTGTTTTTGGGATACTGAGAACAGCTTTTTTTTTTCTTTTTCTTTTTTCTTTAATTTTTTCCTATTTACTAGAAAAACATTTTCTGCAGAAAAGAAGGTACTAGGGGAACAAGAGAAAGAAATTTTCGGGGACTCTGCTGCTACTTCTGGGTGTTAGAGTCTGTCTTGAGTAGCTGCACAGGCATTCCCGGATGTACTTTATATAGGAACTGTGAAATTAATACTTTTCAGTGACAAAATCACAAGTCAGTTATTCACAGTTGCTAATTTCATTAGGAAAATGTAAACATTTCTGTCCCTTCTGGCACTGGGAGAAAAAATGAATATGGGTATAGTATTTTACCTTTGATGAATTGTGGTCTTTCACACATCTCAGAGAGAACAAAAGTCAACTTTTGTGCTTATAGAGATTTTTCTCAACTTTCAATGAGTTTTCTGCTGGGCCTGTTCTGTGCCATGTCTGTATTAAGGTCATATGATATAATCTCAGTGAGCATTGTTGTGAGGCCTATGCAAAGAATTAAAGATTATTCTTTTATTTCCAAGTGTTAGCATTAAATAAAAAAAAAATTAAACATATTAAAAGGACTTGAAGGTTTTATTGCATGTTTAACTCATAGATAAGAGTAGATTGACTCGGTTCATATTTCTTTTCCACTGACCAAAGCAAGTACTTTTACCAGCTAGCAATTAACCTTTATTAAATGCTTTATTAAAATCAAACACTTCTTTGTAACAGTTCATTTGAAATGTGAATACTTTGTGTGCCAGTGTAAGAGACAGTCCGAAGATCCCTCATCTGCCTCATGATCATCGCCGAGGACAGAGACTGAACACAGGAGTCCTGGCCTGGCTGAGGTGGGATTGTCTGCCAAGTGTTGCCTACGGGTGTGCCCACTGGGAACTGGTACGCATTCCTGAGGAAATTAGTGCAGGTCACAATGGACTGCGCCGTTCTTGCTGCCCAGGCGGGAAGGACTGCGCCGAAGCGGAAAGGAATGACCTGTCCTGTACACCTCTCCGATACACCTGTCTTGTACGTCTGTCCTGTACCTGCTTCCCAAAGCAACGGACCCCCTAACAACGGCTGTAGATTTCCCCACCTCTTGGCCAGCTGCCCCTCACTTCTGAAAAGGACTATAAAGGGACTTTCTGAAATAACCGAGTCTGAGATCTCCCCACGGAAAGAAGACGAATCTATTGGCGGAAGACCACGAGGACTTAGTCTCATCTGTTGGTAGCTATTGCCCCTCTTTTTCCCCCTCTCTACTTTGTTTTTCTCTCTCTCTCTCTCTCTTACTCTCTTCTATTGCATTACTGTGTTCTGGGCACTTAATAAAGGTGCACTGTTTTGATTAAAACTTAAATCTCTTGTGTCCTTTTACACTCTGAGATCGATAAACGAACCATCACGACCCCCGCTTGCATTAGCGGATCGTGACCGTCAGGCAGCTGACTTCACAGAACTTTCTGATTAAATCTTTTATCTGCAGCTTTATAGGCTACAGTCACAAAGGGCAGCAGGGCCATGAAAAACAGCAAAAGAGTACTAGAATGGAAATGTTTCACTGAAACAGAAAACTTGCTGATTACTTCTTAAATGAGGGCTTACAGATCAGGGTTGAGATTTAGTTTCTGTGATCTTAATCTCTGTAGGAAATGGTTCCTTTTGCCTCTCTGAAATGTTGTTTCAGGCTGGCTCCAGTTAAAAAGCCACCCCCTTCTTATGCATGTCATATGTGTTCATGGCTTTCAGTTTATGAATGCTGCAAAGGTTTTAATTTTTCCCAGAATTTCTCAACTGCGTATTGAAAATGCATTGGTATATTTTTTGCCCACTAAGTGGCATCATTAAAAATGTCTCTGAATTCATGTTATTCATATTACTGACGTTTTTTGGGTTTTGAATCTTTATTTTTAATTTTATCAGTCATGAGGTAGTTAATTGAGTGAATTCTTCTGGAGTAGAAAACCTTATAGAAGAAAGCTGGTCAGAATTTGTTTTGTTGCTTTGTTTTTAACACCACTGAGGATGCAACACCCTGTTTCATCACTGCCTGCCTTTGAAACTCTGTTCTTCCCAGTTCTTTCGTCTTGGGAGCACCCACACCTACAGTTTCAGTGCTGCCACTTCTCATGACTGTATTATGACCCTGATAATGGTTTTCTAAAGTCACATCTTCTAGGATTATTGCTTATTGAATTTCAAATGACAAAAATGTGAAGTTTCTGTGTTGTTAATGTCTTCAGTTAAAAAAAGAAGCTAAGCAAGTGCAACCCAGATGTGCACAAAGTAACTCAGATGGCTTTTCCAATTTCCTTAAATTATTTTTAAACAGGAACTTGCAGTGCTGAGTTTAAAGTTTAGTGACAGATGCTTACTATCACACAGAGCTGCAATTAGCAGGAATCTTTTTAACTTTTTTGGTGAAACTAAAGCCAGATTAGAAACATCAGTGTATGTCAGTTGATGGAAAAACAGATCAAAAACAACAGGACAATACAACTCCTTCAAGTGATACAACCCCATCATGAGGAGTAAAAGAGCTTCTGAATTATGTCTTTCCCAAATCAACTCCCTTTTAGACTGTAATATGTTCTTCTGGTGAACAGATTGTTTTGCTTCGAGTCTAAATATCTAACTACTTCAGAAAGATCCTAGAGAAATTAAGAGTCTTTTCTATTGTGAATTTAACTTGTGCTGAGCCATGAAAGTTATGGTTATTTTAATTTGGCATGTGTCTCAAAATATATTTTCTGCATCTGTTTGATTTGCTGATTACAGCAAACCAGAATAAATGTCAGGAATATATCAGCTAATAGGTAACAATTTTTGAAACTTTTGCCTACAATTTATGCAGCAAAAGAATGAAAATGGGCTGTGAGGAGGGATTGCTATGAAGAACCCTAAACAGTCACTTTCCTTTTTCCTGCAAGAAGTACAGATACATTTGGATCATGGGAGGAGTGATTTTCATTATTTACTCAGAAAATGAAAATTATTATGTAAATATATATGTGAAATTAAATGTAATGCTGATGGTCTCTCTAAGTATATATGAAAATGTATTTACTAGAAATCCAGAGGGATTCCAGCTTCATATATAATATACCTTCTATAATCAGAAATCGATCTTAATATTGTGCCTTAGCTGGAGCTACACTGCAGATTCCTTTCTCACCAGAGACTTCAGTAATACGAATAACAGAGAGGAGCTTCACTTTGAAGGTCACAGGATTTTGTTCTGTTCTGCTTGATTAAAAGCTTTGAGGTCATACTTATAGGTCATACTTGGAACTTGTTGGTTCAATTGGTAACGTCTTTTTATCTTTCTTAGTTAGTTCAGTTGGTTTTGGCAGAGGGAAAAATTAGGGAGATATACAAGGACAGATATCAGAGCAAGTATCACTGAGATTGATGTTTAAGCAAGGACTTTTCTGTTGAACCTCCACTAGGGACTTGTACATGATGCTTCAGGTGGTAAAACAAAATGTCCCTTACAGCTGAACCTTCATTCAATGTGTCAGTGGAAAGAGAAATTACCATGGAGAAAACCCATCTGGAAAGTCCACACAATGGGTTGTTAATAAACTGGCTTTTTGTTATTTTGAGTCTGGAAAACCCTACAGTTTTTTATTTGTGGTCTTGAGTCAGTTTTTGAAAGGTTTAGGAAGTATCCTAAGAACTAATCTTTTTGACAAACTTGAAAGCTGGTTTTTTTTGTTTTTTAGCCTGTGATGCAATATTGTCCTGGGTTGCAGTGTATTCTATTACCATCCCCATCAGCTGTTGAAATCAGGTGGGGCAGTGTTTCCTTGCCTCCTCCCCCCAGACTATCTTTCTGTTAATTGCCCATCATTGTCCTGCCGCCTGACTCAGAGATAACTCCCTCCGGACTATCTTCTGTTAATGAGCCTAATTAACACTTTGCCTCATGACTCGTTACCCCATTGTGAGATGCTCCACCCAGAGGGAGGAACCAAGCATCCCATCTGATATAATCTGAGGCTGAACACCAGAGACACTGGCTTCCCACTGGATTTCCAGAGGACAGGAGCTACACAGCCACCATTGGACTTCCTGAGGAAGAGCAGACTCTTTTACTACAGGATCACTGCTTCAGAGGACTGCAGCCACCATTCTACCAGACTGCTACCACCACCCTGCCTAACAGGGTGTCAGGTTGTACCTTGACTCTGTCAGTTTGACAGTGTTTTCTTTTACCTTTTTTTTCCCCTTTTCTTTAATTTCCATTAAATTGTTATTCTGACTTGGTGCCTCCCACTGGTTTGTTTTCAAACTAGTACAAATGTAAAAGTTTTATACTGACAGAGAGAATTTCATGTGACTGGCTGGAGGGTTAAATCTCTCCTCTGCCATATTTTGAGACTCTGCTCCAATCCACCCACTCCCTCCCCCCCCCGCCCCCCCAAGAATGTTATTAGTAAATACTATGTATCATAGCGACCACATGGGGCTGCATAGTATCCCCATAAGGGTTCTGAGGGAGCTGGCAGAAGAGCTCACCAAGCAACTTTCGATTCTTTTTAATCAGTCCTGGTTAACCAGGGAGCTTTCAGTTAACTGGAGGCTGGCAAACATGATGACAATCTACAAGCAGTACTGCAAAAAGGATGCAGGGAATTACAGGCCTGTCACCCGCCCTCAGTGCCAGGGAGGCCCTGGAGCAGATCACCTTGAGTGCCACCAGCAACAGGTACAGGACAACCAGGGGATCAGGCCCAGCCAGCCTGGGTTTAGGAGAGGCAGGTCCTGCCTGACCAACCTGATCCCTCCTGTGACCAGGTAACCTGCTCAGTGGATGAGGGAAGGGCTGGGGATGTGGCTACCTGGGCTTTACAAAGCCTTTGACACCTTCTCCCACAGCATCTCCTGGAGAAACTGGCTGCTCATGGACAGGGCCCTGTTCTCTGGGGGGAAGAACTGGCTGATGGCAGGGCAGGGAGTGGGGGGGAATGGAGGGACATCCAGCTAGGGCTGGGCACTGGTGGGGTTCCCATGGGATCAGTACTGGGGCCAGGCCTGTTTAACATCTTCATGAGAGGCCTGGAGGAGGGGATCAAGGGCCCTCTCAGTCAGTGTCTGACTGCACCAAGCTGGGTGGGAGTGTGGATCTGCTGGAGGGCAGGAGGGCTCTGCAGAGGGATCTGGACAGGCTGGATCCATGGGATGAGGCCAGTGGGGTGAGGTACAACCAGGGGAAGTGCTGAGTCCAGCCTTTGGGTCCCTTCAGCCCCCTGCAACTCCTGACTGGGGGAAAAGTGGCTGGAAAGCTGGAAAAGGCCCTGGGGATGCTGGTGACGGCAGCTGAACATGAGCCCAGGTGTGCCCAGGTGGCCAAGAAGGCCAATGGTCCCTGGGCTGTCCCAGCCAGGGTGGAGCAGCAGGAGCAGGGCAGTGACCGTCCCTGTGCTGGCACTGCTGAGGCCACATCTCAAATCCTGGGGCAGCTCTGGGCCCCTCATGACAAGAAGGACATTGAGGGGCTGGAGCATGCCCAGAGAAGGCAACAGAGCGGGGGAAGGCTCTGGAGCACCAGGAGCAGCTGTGGGTGGGCTCAGCCTGGAGAAAAGGAGGCTCAGGGGGGACGTTGTGGCTCTCCACAGCTCCCTGACAGGAGGTTGCAATTACGTGGGTGTTCATTTCTTGTCCAAAGCAGTAAGTGATAGGACAAGAGGAAATGGACACAAGTTGTGCTAGGGGAGGTGGTTTAGGTTGGATATTAGGAGAAATTTCTTCCCCCAGAGGGTTGTTAAGCTCTGGCACAGGCTGCCCAGGGCAGTGGTAGAGTCACCTTTCCTAAAGAGATTTAAACAACATGTAGATGTGGCACTGAGGGACATGGTTTAGTGGTGGACTTGGCAGTGCGGGGTTAATGGCCGAACTTGATAACCTTTCCTTTCCAGCCTTAGCGAGTCCATGATTTTATGGTTAGCCTTAATGTGATATGAGGTCAGAACAATACAGAGAAGACGGCAATATAATTAATGTCATTTACACAGAAATTCTTGAATAGTGATGAAGCACTGAAACAAGAGTTGTATGAGGTAACAAACTGAGCACGGTTGTTAATACAGGGAAGAAGCCTTGATTGTTTCTGATCTCTCTTGATCTTCATGCTTACTTGTTGCTTAAGACAAAACATCAAGAAAATTACTGTAAACAGCCTAAGTTTAAAGAAAATTAGCTGTTCAAGCATGCAATAAGATGTCAAATAGGGTTATCAAAAGCCTAACTGGGTAGTTGATATGAGAACAGCTGGTTAAAAATGAGAACCAGCTTCTAATGATTTTCATTGGAGCAGTATCCAAGCACAGAAAATCCAATTATACCACAAAGGGGATTTAGAACGAGGCAGTCCAGCACTGAGCCTCAGCAGTGGTCTGGAAAAGCAATCTCAAACACGCAAAGAAAGAAGACTGACTTTGAATGGGCTTATTAAAGCAGGAGTGGAAGTCTCCTCCTCCTAAGTATGTTGAATTTCCAGGTCCATGTCACTCAGAGCTTAAGTGCTTAGCTCTAATCCGGATGAAGGTATCTCTCTTCTCAGGAAAATGACAGCTATGTTGGTTGTCCTGGAGTCAAATGAATAAAGCAGTTTAGTCAAGTCTTTGCAAACTAGTTTTAACCTGCTGTGATCAGTCAGTTTTTCTCTTTCTAAGTCACATCCAACAACCAGAAGTTCGGAGTCCTCAGCAAGACATAAAACACTAGCACTCATATTTGTGCTCTGAAACTGACTTGAAGAACCTGCAGCTGCCTCTCACCAGGGCTAAAAACCCTGGGTAAAGAAAAGGAGAGAAAAACTTTTTGTGACATCCCAGGGAGGAGTTTTTGAAGGTGTCAGAAATCTGTTATGATTAACACAACATTAATAGAGGGTGAGTGACTAACCTTTCTTGGATGCAGTTTGGAGATATTATTACTTCCTCTTTTGCATAAATTGCTAAGTAAAAGAAATAAAAGCCAGTTAGATGATGTACTCTCAACAATAAATATGCCCTAGCATGAAAAAAAATTAAAACCCAAAGCTTTTAGTCTTCTACCCATCTAACAGTAGACATGGAGTTTGATTAAAACATTTGACTTAGAGAAGCTGTTAACAGAGTAAGAAATGAATCATTATAAAGGATTAAATGTACTCATAAAGAACATCAACAAATCTATTCCATGAATGCTTAGCCTCAAAATTATGATGAATTGACTTCATTGCTATGTAGATTTCCAGAGAGAGTCCCCTTATCTCCTTGTTGACAACAAAAGTAGCATAAACAAATCAGTCAGATTCTGGCCATATGTAATATGTCTTAAAACAGTATAGAGTCTGGTCCTCTGTAGAAAACACCTTTTAGAGGTAAAGAAAGTTACAAAATGAATAAAAAATTACTGGAAAAATTACAGTAGGCACTTGTAAATAATAAAGTCCTTTCTGCAAGTCCTTTGCCTCTTATGTGACCATGATTTTGTTCAGTATGCTATTTTGCAGACATTTCACACAACTACATTCTAACTTATCTATTGCTGAAGAAATGCATGGCCTTTCCTCACAAACACACACACGCACACATGTTCACTGGGGAATAAAAACTCTGGGAACAAATCTCTATTTAGGATTATTGTGAGAGTTTATTCTAGTTGAACGTTTCTAGACTTCCACAGAGATATTTAGTAGTGGCATTTCCTGCCTTCTCCTGCTCATATTGAGTTATGTGCTGTCAGTAAATCAGAGGAGTTATCCTGCTTTTTTAGTTCCATCTTACTACAGAAATTGGCAGAAATTATTTATCTGACTACTTGTACGCACTTCTGTGTATAAGAATAAAAAGAATTTGTTTTATTAATTAGTGCCTTCTAGTAACAGATGAGGGATAATTCTGCCTTAAACTGTAGTTTCCATTTGTTGTGAACTTAAATTCCTTTTCTCTCCTTTTTTTTTTTTTTTCTTTTCCCTGTGAGGCTTGAGTGACAGAATTGAGGACAGAGAGATGGTCCAGACAAGCTGAGAGTTTTCTACTGAGGAGTCAGGAGAAATATCAGTTTGGAGGTAGTGTGATAGAACTCTTTCTGCTTCATCTCCCACTAAAGTTATGTTTAAGATGGAGTCAGAAATCCTGTTTCAGTGAAGAGATTATATCCCCAAACATCTGTTCCAGCTGAAAGCTGCTCTCTCTCAGATGTGCAAGTGAACTGTTCTTACCCACATTCCTGAGTACCAATTTGGTGAGCTGTGTGAAATTCCTGGCTTGAGCAGTTCAAATATTTCAGTTTTGCAAACAATGTTAATCTTATTTCAATGGGTAAGAAAGTGCACCTGTAAGTCATCGAATGTATTGATTTGGTAAATTAATGGTTTCTCAGAGTTTAAAAAACTGTTACCTCTTCATATGCCACTCGTGCTTTCAATGCTCATTTTTGCCCAAAGCTTCAAAGCAGCAAAGTGAACTGTGTGCAGCAGCCGTAGCCTGTGGTGGGGAAAGAGAAGTCCCTGGTGCTCTGTTTCCTGAGTTTTGGGCCTGAATTTTTATACTGTGCTCTAAAGGGATCAGGATTGACATTTCTCCCTTTATGGAAGAGGGACGAAGATATTCACATGTGCAGGGAATCCAGTGTTATTATCTCTCTCCTGGATAGAGAACAGGTTTTTTCCATATTCTCATCCAAAATTTGCTGCTGAATTGAAAAAAAAATACTTCAAGAAATTCTGGATAACCATAATTAATTTTGAAGTTCAGATTCATGGGCATTGTAAAATATTTTTATTCAGTCCCATGTTGGCAATAAATTTTTCAGAAAGGTTCAGGTCGTGATTTGTGACAGGACTTAGAATAGTTCATCATGTAGAATTTCTCTTTTAATTTGTCTCTTTGAATCTGTCTATTGTTCTTGCATGCAGTTCTTGCAATTAACAGCTAAGCCCTTGGTTCAGAGCATTTGTGTAAGTGAAGCTGTTTTATGAGAATACCTAAAAAACAAGCCTCTAAATAATTTTTAAGCAGGTTTATTGCTTTTGTCAGTGCATATTTATGAAGCAGTTTGTGAGGACAAAGAAGCCATACTGTGAGTACAAGGAGACTTGGATTACATGAAAATGGGATTTTCCAAAAGTCTGTATCTTTCCAAACCAGAGGAAACAAACAGGGGAGTGAATGTAATAACAAAAGCAATGTCATTTAACATCTGGCAGCAGCATAATGTGCATTATGGCAACATATTTACACTTGGGAATCTAAAAAGTAGAAGTCCACCGTTGCCACAAGCATTTATGCATGTATTTACAGTTATTGCTGGAAATCATTCACTGAAAGTCAGTTAATGCTTGTAGAAAGGGGATCCATTTTCATAATATTGCTTCTGAAATAACAAGGGAGGTGCTTTCAGTCTTGAGTTTCTCTTACTTTGTGAACAAAGGAAAAAAAAAAAGACAAAATTATCACCTTTCCTTTGCTGACTGCATTATATCTTCTCCTGATCACAACAGGGTGCTTTTCAGAATAGCCAGACCTCTTCTGGAGAAAGAAAGAGTCTCATATTCAACATTTTAAAATGTGAGATGTGCAACCTGTCAATGGTCAGTGCAAAGTGTTGCACAGCTAAAACACTGAAAGGGAGAGAGCAGCAAAAAAGGGATGTAGCAACCAGTTTACCATGTCTAATGAATTCTGAGCAATGAGCTGCTGTCCACTGTAAGATGGTGCTCTTAAGTATGTGAGTCATACAGTACTACAAGGAAAATTCTTGTTCCTCCCCCACTGATGTTTTATACCTTACAGATCTACAGATACCATACTTTTTGACTCAAAACTCCTCCATTTCCACTTCCTTATGCCTATTGTATCTGAATTTTTGAAGGAGTTGTAAGCAGCTTTTTTCCAGGCTTTTATTTAATCCTGAGTGGGATAGGCAAGGTAGATCATAGAATCACAAGTGTGGGGTGGAAAGGACCTTAAAGATCTTTTTCCACTGGGAAATGTTCCCTGTAGATGTGATTGATCAAATATGTTGTATTTTTTAGCAAAATGTCCCCTTTCAGCAGTTCTTATGTCCTGAAGAATTATGAGTCATCTGCTTGGATTTTTTTTTTCCCAAGCTGTAATTAATATTGAGGAAGTGTGTGTGTGACACTCTCATGTGTGTGTTCAAAAATTACTTCTCATGTCCACTAAGTTTTTGTCTAAGGAATGAGGAGAGAAAATTACATTACTACACTGCTTATTTTTTTCCTTTGTGTCAGGAATTGGACTTACATCTCTGCCAGCATTTAATGGATGATATGTTACCACTGGTGTTATTTATATATATTCTTTTGAAACTTGACTTTTTACATCTAATATGAACTCACATGTTTGGTTTCTTTAAACAGTGCCAAGAAGCCAGAAAAAAGACTGAGAAAAATAATTTTCAGTGCAATGGGAACACCTCAGCTAGCTAGACTTTTGCCTGAAAACCTTGAAAAAATGCTGGGAGGTAATTCCAAGCAAAAATTATTGTGCTAAGGATGCCTGCTGCTCCTTGTTGGAAGATTTGGGAATAGGATTGCAAGTATGTTTGGTTTTGTTGTATTACCACTTACTTAAGACTTAATTTTTTAAGGAAGAAAGATGGCCCATTTGAGCCATTTTGGCAAAATCATGACTTCAGTACCTTATCTGTACTCTGCAGCGTGATGCAGACCAATTTTACTCTGTTTTAAGAAGCATTTACCACCGTTGTTTTAATGTTTTAATCTTGTCTTTGTTTTTTTTAGAAGTATAGCATCAGTCCTTCATATATTTCCCTATATTCTGCTTATATGAATTCTGATTCTTTTCTTAAAAACTCCATGTATCATCAGCCTAAGCTGCTGTAATAAAAAGGCCTGTAATACTTACCTCCCAAGATATTCCCCAGGCTTCTCAGTGAGCTGTCTTCTCTCTGTGAGAACTGTTCCTTTTAAGATATTCCTAATGTCATGAAGTATGGGGAAATTTTTACAGAGAATATATTCTAAAAAGTCCTGTTGGCAGCTACTTTTCATTTATCAGCACAAGCAAAATTAAGTGGAAATTCACAGTTTCTGGTTTGTGATGATGACTAAGACTGTTACAGAGTTATGAAAATATGAGAGTTTCTCTGCCCTACAGCACTAGTGAAAGGCTTCAGACACATCTCCAACAGAGAAAGCCTGTCCAGATTCTGCATCTGATTAGGGATGGCTTTTGCATGGTACTGCATTTACTTACTTCAGTTATTGTCCTAAGATTTCTTCTTTATAAGCTTTTAATTCTGCCTTTGATTACTGTTGATATGATAGCAGTGACTTCCAAACCAGCTCAGGAATCTTAGTGCTCACTTTGTTTGCTTAGGGTTTTTTCCCCCTTTTAATTTATCAGGTTTTGCCTGTTAATTTTCAGTTAAAATCCATGTTTCCAATGCTTGAAACCTCTGCAGCAAGGCTAAATAGTCAAAACTCTTAAAACATTTTAAGTAACCATGAATATTAAAGTATCTCACAACATAAAGAATAAATCACTGTCCTGCTGAAGAACTGTAGCAGTTAGACACGTCTAGGTAATAAAACTGACTTCAGCAAGACTTCAGTAAAGTATGTGTTGAAAAGGTTATTTCTTTCTCTATAACTTTGTTTCAGACCTGAGTTCCTTTAATGATATTTCTACCAGCACACAGTAACATGTACTAAGAGACAAGATCTTTAAAGCCAATTTATGAATAACTGAAACCCTTGCAAGCTTTCTGTCAGTCACAAAGATTGTTCCTTGGTATTACCTTCTGCTTTCAAGGATGCTTGAAAGGTTGCTCTTTCTTTCTTTCTGCAGTTTCAGAAGCTGACCTTTAGGCTGTCAAGTGCTGAACTTCACGAGCAGTTTTAATCTTGGGAATGCTCTTTTAGGCAAAAATACCATTGACCCTTTGCTGCCTGGTATCTCTACATTGATGAAGAACAAAAATGTGAGGAATTGTTGTAAGAACTGGGCAACAAAAGTGAAGCCCTCATGTCTTTTTCAAATTGTCCTGATTGTGAAGAAAATAAAAACAAACGCTTATGTTTCTTTAGTGCTTGTTGTTATTTGAGGAGAGGCATTTTTGTTGCTGTTATTAAGCGTGAATTTACATTTCTATCAAAAAGCTCTTGGCAAAATCCTTCTCTGCTGCATGAATCATAGAATCACAGAATCATGCTGGGTTGGAAGGGAGTCATCAGGATCATCGAGTCCAACTCCTGGCCCTGTGCAGGACACCCCAAAAAACAAAACTTGTGCCTGTGAGCATTGTTCAAACATTTCTGGAACTCAGTTCTGTATGGCAGTGCTGTAAGATCTGGGTCCATATTTTAACATGGGAGTGTGTAGTGTGTTTTTGCAAGTATGTGTTTGCATCTGTGTAGGCGTATATATATATATGTTTATATATAAGCTTGTATATGTACATATATTTCTCATCAATGAGGATGAGGACAAAATGAGTATCAGTAATCCTCCACTTTGAATCTGGTTTTATAATACTGGAATATCTTGGAGGAATGGGAAAATATCCCAGTTCTAGGCTGATGATCCACACATCATCAGGATATTTATCGCCCTGAGTCCAAGAAGCCTGGATTATGTCTGTTCCTTATGAATTTACATGCAATTGACCTTGGTCTGCCAGGTGGGATATTGATCCCAGGGGAACTTATGCTCTGGCTAGCAATGTTCCTGTTTCCAGGGAACTATTTTACCTGTTATTTCTAGGTAGCATCTCAGTAGCTTTCTGCCAGAGAGGAATCTGATACTGCTATTTTTGTTTGGTATTTTAAGGAATAGTGTCTTACATTTTTTTACATTTGTAGGAATTTAGACCTTAAATGGTCCTAAGCATATTTCTCAGAAGCTCCTGGCCTTCATTAGCTTTATTTTAGTCTCTGCTAGTGGTTGCACATCCATTTTTCATGTGATTGTCTGCCTTTCTAATATCCCCACACACTGTCACCAGATGCTGTCACCAGTGTATCTCCAGGCTGTGGTGTAACAGTGGCAGTTCAACCACAGTGAAAGGCCAGAGACATGTCCAAGCCACCAGCCTGTGTCTGTGTGCAGGAAGGGAAAACACGCAGAACATGTGAGGAGAACTCTGCCTTCAGGCAGTCTCTTTCTAAATTTTTTTTTCCCCCCAAGCAGAGACACAGATTTCTGCCAGAATCACTGAAATCAGCCTGGAAGAGCAGCACAGACCCCTGCTCTTACCTGGAGAACACTGTCTGTGACTTAGGTTGTATGTGGCTTTGCCCAAAATTTTTCTGCAAAAGCGAGACTTTCCACAGATCAGGTTATTCAGAACTGAAAATGTGAGAGCAAAGTGGTGGCTACAGCTTTGCAACAGCCTTTCTGCAGGATTTCAGCTGTGATTTGCTGTGATTCATTGCAAGTCATCCCTTGTCATGGCTTAAAAATTTGCATGCAAGGAGACCCTAGAGTTTGAGTCTTTACGTAGACTCTGCAGTCTGCCTTTGGATTTAAGGCATATAAGGAGAATATCAGAGTGAATTTGGATTCTTTTGAACATATTTATTTTGATGCAGTTCCTTTCTATTCCTTTCCTTGCCCTTAGCTTAGGATGAGGCAGCCAAGCTGCCTGAAAGAGCCAGATAATTAATTACTATTAATTAAAGAAATGGAACATCTGTGCTTATCTTTGGGAGGTATCTACAGTGTGAATAATCAGTGTGGTTTTACTGCTTCAGATTTGGATAACCCCCTACCTGTCACTGGAATGTGCAATTTTTGGAAGACCAGAGTGGAGAGCGAGCATGAATTTCTTACTGAACAACTTCACTGTCATTTTAAACAGTAGATACAGCACCTCCATAAGAAATATCTTGGAAGTTCTTATTTTTGCTTTCTCTCCCTTCACTTTTTTCCCCTTTTTTGTGGCCAAGAATCAAAACGGCCTCTATATAAGACAGCTTTTTTCAGTGTCAGGCTGTCAACTCCCACAGCTTGTGCCCACAGGCTGCACACAGCTGTTGCCCATGTCAATCCTACATGCAGGTTTTGAAAAATCATCAAATAGAAGTCTAATCTCTGTGTTCTTGCACTCTTGAAAAAACCAAACTCCACAAGAAACAAGGTTTTAAGTATCCAGAAGCATCAGCAGCTCAACAAGGAAAACCTCTATTTCCCAAAGTATTAAACGAGGAGTAATTCCATGTGTCCTAAACCGTCCATTACAACTCAGATATTATGTGGGAAGTTAGTTTGGTTTTGGTTTGGTATTTGGTTGTGGTTTTTTGTTTTGTTTTGTTTGTTTGTAATGTTAGATGTCCTGAAAACAGAATTCTCTGAATGTGCCTATTGTTTCCTAAAGCCACCAAACTGTGTAGACTGGAAATAAGATTTTTCTCACATGGTATGATGAGGCTGACTATTACTGTGCTGTGGGGGAGCACTAATATCTTTATCTACCTAAAATTTTATCTCTTGTTATCAGCCAATAACAGGAGCTTATCAGGAACTTTTTAGTGGAACCAAATTTAGACCAAAAAAAAAGAAAAAAAGGTGATTTGTAGCATATGCAATCCAACACTGCATTATGGCAGTTCTCTGTAGCTGCTTGGTGAAACTGATAACTTTCTTTTGACAGCCAACTTCTGGTACTAAATGTGGAGGAGAGGGTATCACTTTATCTGAAATGTCTGTTTTAAGCAAGTTTGACAGGAATTGGAAAAATAATTAAAGAAAGCAAAAGAACCATGTCTTATGTCAAGTTTTGGGCAATTCTCTTGCTAATGTGATACATAATTAGTAGTTTCTAAAGAGGCTTAGTGTATGTGAAATTGCTCTTGGTTCTGTGCCACCAGAATAATGTTGTCACTTGGGTGGAAAATTGAGGCTTTCAGACTCAGTTCAAATTAACCTCAACTGTCTACAGAAATCTGACCGAAAAAATTGCAGACTGGACTGCAAGTCATGAGGCTGCTACAATCCCTTGGCTTCTGGTTACCCTTTAAGGCTTGTCACTTGAAAACCTATGCTAGCAGTGAAAGGATGACTGATTTCATATCACTCTCACACAAACAGACAAAATTTCACTTGAACCATTTAAGGCACTGCCCCTTCCACTCCAGATTTTGTGGGGTTTTTTGTACTTGATGGGCTATTTCATGGTGTAGGTGAATGAGGCTTGGCACTGCTGTGCTGGTTTGGGCAAATTTGGAAATACATCCCCTGGAAGAAGGCAGGTTACAACCACCCCTCCCCCACCAGGTTCGGGAAAACATGAATTTTCCTCAAAGGAAAGTGAAAGAGATAAAAACTATTTATTTAACAAATATACAGGAAAAGGGATAATAATGCTAAATGATAAAACCTCCCACTCTGCTGAGAGAAACCTGGGAAATTTCAGAGTCCTTCCATAGATCTCTCTCTCCCCCTCCTTGGAGCTGGGATGGGGTGATGGGCCCACCTCCAGGGCCAAGGCCTTGGTGGAAAGTCCTCCCGATGTATTCTGATGTTGAAACAGTCCAGCAGGGAAAAAGGGAAAAAGACAAGTCCCAGGAAAACAAAAGTTCAACTCTCTGTCTCTCTCCAGAGAAAAAGAAAGCCCAAAGCTGACTGGCTAAAAAAAACCAAGCAGGGCTTCCTCCCTCTCCTCTCTCTCTCGCCACCGCAGAAGAAAAGCCATCTCTATCTCTGTGTGTCCTTGAAACACTGCTTCGAAAGTTCTGCTCAGTTTTTTCCTCTCCCCCCTCTCAGGCTCAGTTTAAAGGCATAGAAAGGCACAAAATTAATTTCTGGGCATAGAAGAGTGATAGGGGATACACATCATAAAGTCACCTCAAGACAACTGCTGATTTCAGAAATGGTGTATATATGATGGCATTTCTTGAGACTGGGAGGAGTTTCAGGGATGAATCTTCATCTTCAAAAACATACATGTTTGAGGCTATTAGTAAATTTGGGAATGCTTTCTAGCTTTCATGGATTTTATGCTGTTTTGAGAAAACTGATTTCTAAGGGAACAAAATGAAGCGGTATGTTTAGTGGAAATATTTTTGTTAGAAATACTTTTACTTTCAAAATAACATGTAAGTTTTCCTTCCCAGAAGTTTATGTTTAAATAATCTATTTTTAAATAAATTAAAAAATTTTTTGGTGATGTCTCTTCCATCATATTAAAAAGGCAAAAAATATAATAACAAAAGCCAGTATATGCATTTGTTCCAGAGGCTGTATTAAAAGTGACAATCATTTATGACAGATATCTAAGGAGGGTGATGGCAGGGAAAGCCTAAATTTAATTAAAAGGCAACATTATACACTGCCTGAAAGGTGACTTTAGCATGACATGTCACTAATGGGAGTAAAGCCCCCCCCAAAATTAAAATATCAGAACTTTCTTAAAATAGGCACTATACGTACAGGTATGTGTGTGTGCTTCTATCCAAGTGTAGGTTTTCAGTTAAGGAAATGAAACACTGATAAAAAGAAAATTGAGAAAATTGAAACATTAGAATTCTCTTTTGACTACCTAGCACTTTTTTTCTAAGTATTAAAGGCAGCTTAGAAAATCGTTATCAACCTGAAAAATGCTGCTTCCTTTCTTAAATATAGAAGTGAAATATAGAACCTGCTAATGGTTTTATTTCCAATTATATGCATTTTCAAGAGAAATATTATGCTGTCAGGACTTTGCACTTGGGTCTTTTTCCTGTGAAGTTTTAATCCTTTCAAGACATGTCTCATGTCAGAATTTTTCCAAATCCTATAGGAAGTTTTGGCCTTTAATATTATATTTTTCTCTTTAAAGAGTGGGTTTAGCATTAAGACCAGGCTGTCTGAATAAAGGTGGTCCACTAATTTTAACTCCTCTAATTTAAACCAACTTTATTAAATTAATGGAAACTTTTTCCTGAGAACATGCAGAAGAATTACAACTGATTTAATTATGCAGACAAAATCTGTAGTGCTTCTTCTAAAGGTGCCATTAAATTGGAGTTATTTTCCTGTTTCTCAAACTTCCCACTCAAAATCTGGATGCCATTTCCACCTTGAAACCTAAAGAGAAGTTTGTAGGTTGCTGTTTGAATGCTTGAGAGGATCACTTGCAGTTTCTCTCAACTCTAACATTTCACACAGAGTGTAGCTAAAAAGGGAAAGAGGTAGAGGATTCCTGACATATAATGTGATAATATGTCATCCATGCTGACCAGACCACTTCTTAATTTGCAATGTCTAACTGCTTAGTATTTTCATCATCCTTATTTCTTTTTGTTTCCTTTATTAAATTTGCTTATTTATTTATTTATTTGCTGAAGAACTGCCAAGTTTGTGCAAGTAGCCAAAAAAAAAAAAAAAAAAAAAAAAGCCCTTTTCTGTTTCCTGTGGACTGTGGCAGCTTGATTCCAGGGAGGAAAATGAAAATTTCTTTGGAAAAGACAGAAAAAGGAAGATCAAACACAAAAAAAGAGATGTCACAGAGTGGAAGTGTGGTGGCTGTTTGGAGTATGTTCAAAGTCTGGCTACTGTGCTGTCTGGATGTGTCTACAGCTGGCTGATCTGAATCTTGGAAGTTCTGGTAAAACCTAAAATTTTTAAGAAAACATGGACTTCTACTCAAAATTGCAGCCCAGTTTAAATTTTGAAACAACTAAGGCAAACATATCTGTGTGATCCCCATAGAAGCTTCTGAGACCCCTCAGCCCTGGTTTTGCTTTGTTTCTCCTGCAGTCCAGTATGACAATTGCATTGTCACCAGTGCAACTTGGCTTAGGTCCTTCCAGGGGCTTTCTGGGCAGCCTTTCCTCACCACTGCAGTGTGGGATTATGTCCTGGGTTGCAGTGTATTCTATTACCATCCTCATGAGCTGTTGAAATCAGGTGGGGCAGTGTTTCCTTGCCTCCTCCCCCCAGACTATCTTTCTGTTAATGGCCCATCAATGTCCTGCCACATGACTCAGAGGTAACTCCCTCTGGACCATCTTCTGTTAATGAGCCTAATCAACACTTTGCCTCATGACTCGTTACCCCATTGTGAGATGCTCCACCCAGAGGGAGGAACCAAGCATCCCATCCTGGATATAAGCTGAGACTGAACACCAGAGACAACACTGGCTTCCCACTGGATTTCCAGAGGACAGGAGCTACACAGCCACCACTGGACCTTCTGAGGAAGAGCAGACCCTTTTTCTACAGGATCACCACTTCAGAGGACTGCAGCCACCATTCTATCAGACTGCTACCACCACCCTGCCTAACAGGGTGTCAGGTTGTATCTTGACTCTGTCAGTTTGAACCAGTGTTTTCTTTTAGTTTTTTTCTTTTCTTTTTTTAACTTCCCCATTAAATTGTTATTCTGACTTGGTGCCTCCCACTGGTTTGTTTTCAAACTAGTACAGATTATTGTTGGAATCGATGGGAATCAGCAGTGGGCTGCTCACATGCAAACCCTTGAGGTGGTGGAAATCGTGCTGTGAGAACATACCATGATCTCCTATGTTGTGAATGTGCTGAGAACCAAGAGTATATGACTGCAAGTAATAAAAGCTTTACTGCCAGGTTTTCCCTCTAATTACCACTGAGTACTGAAGCTGGCCCTTAACTCATTAGTATTCATATAAAAATTTCAAATGCAATGTCTGCCATTATTAAAACCTAATGCCCAGGTTGTTGTTCATTAATCTTTGAGACTGCAGTGTTCTGGGGCTTCATTTTTTAAGACTATTTATGAGGCATCACAATGTTGTCAATGTATTAATTGGCTCCTGCAAGAATAGGCTCCAAAGATTAATAACTTCATGGTAAATGTAGTTCTGGGAGGAGAGTTATTGCAATATTCGAATTCTAATTACTAAAGTTAATTATATAGTTTTAGCTTCCCAAGCAGTGTAGGAAAGTGTATATAAAATACAGTTTCCAGCATGACTCAGTTCTGAGAAAGCTCAGCTGAGGAAATAAGGTGCCTTGGGGTCTATAATGCTGTAGGAGCTGTTACAGAGAAAACACAGAAATTAGGAAGTGGGGTTACAAAACAGCCATAGCATGGCAAAAAGTTAAGGAAAAAAATTATGATTTTCTGGATTTATTATTTGAATTATTTGAATAAAATACTCACCTTCCTTCCTGCTTAGTGATGATTGTAAGCTCCAGTTGATAAGGCTGATTATTCTTTCTCTGAGAGGTGGTTGCATGGCACTGCTGCCTCTCATGTCCTTTTGTTCTATCCTGTTGTCATAGGTAAGCTAAAGCCTATGCAAAAACACATCCTCCATAATTATCTGTGCTGTTCATGTACTTAAGAGATATTTATTGGTTTCTAATGCTTTCAGGTCTCTGTGTAATACCTGTGTATCTCTGTGTAATGGTCTCTGGACCATTTCAATTCAAAGTCACTATTTTACTTCTCTAAGGGAGAATGGCTTCTAGGCATGTTTCCATCAGAAATGATTTCAGCTTTTGGCTACTTCAATATTATTATTCATATTGTGAGGGGTGGCCGCTTCCCTGCATTCACAGTTATAAAATGAATGGAATCATTCTGATGTTGTTGAAAACCACACCTGCAGAGAAATCCTTACCTGCGTATATAAATGACACCTCTCTCTGAGTTTATGCCTTTCTCTGGAGACAGAAGAGAAATAGCTTTTTGGTGATGAAATTGGATTTTTCAGTTTCTTTCAGAAGATTGTTCTTTTTATGGTCATACAGCTCAGATTAACTCACACTTGACAATATCCCCAGGACCTTTCTGTTACAACTCTGTCCCATTTTACACAGGTAATTGCTACAACACATTGCTATGCAACTGTTTCTCTCTTTGCGAGTTAAAGTGCTTGAGCTGTGATTTAATTTTCTACCATCATGCTTGCAATTTGGGACTGGGATTATCACTGTGTTTGCAGTGGTATCTACAGTCCCAGTGAATGGGGAAGAAACAAATGGAAGCCAAACCGTTTCTCTCTCCACTGGGTTTTCATTATGTAAGCACCATCAATCTGCACAACACAGGGAAACTGTTTAAAACCTGTGTGACCCTGGTTTGCAAAGTTGACACTGAAGGCAAGGCTGCATCTAAGAGGTTCCACAAAGTTCCAAATTACACACAGAAAACAGTGAGAAACCTCTGAGAAATTGATGGTACAGTATGTAAACTGGTTTACTGGAAGCATGCAACCTAAGAATGCCTATCAGTTTTATTATCTTACTTGCCCACTGGATAAGTCTGAGAGGACATATCAGCATAAAAATGAATCATAATTTAGACCCAAATTAAAATGCATTTGATTTCTCTTTGACTGACTTTCAATCTAAACAATGCTAATATTAGTATGCTCATCATCTGATGTGTCTAAAATGTTCAGAAGGGTTTTAAAAGCATTCAGAATTCTGGTTGTTTGCTCCTCTGTTTCAGTTTTTCATTGGGCTGAAAAAACTTTGTGATCAGCAAATTGACTCTCTTTTGTATTAATCCAAGTATTATATTTCTATTGAAAAAGATTGAGTAAAATTTGGATCAGCTTGTCCTATGATTACATATGGCAGCATAAATGAAAAGAGGGTGGAAAGAACTTGATGACGTCCCTAGAATCAGATCTGCTGTGCAAAGACCTTTGGTAGATTGGCAACGATAAATGTTACTTATGACATTTCAAATATGCAGCACTGTGAATTTACAAAAGTATTCTGTGGAGATGCTTGTCCTTGAGACACTTGGAGATATCCTTCTGACTACACTGGAAGCTGAATACATGTTCATTTTCTCTGATTAAAAAAAAAGGCTTAAAATCTTGAAGAGGCTTGAATACATTTGCAGATCTGCTGGAGTAGTAAAAGGTTACTGCAAAATCCATGGGTAGTAACTGAAACTTAGCAAATGCAGGCAGGAAATGAAGCATATTCTTGCCTTTTTGCTCTCAGAAGGAATTAAACCACTGGAGTTAAACCACTGGACAGGACACTACCCAAGGTAACTCCTTGAGGCTGGGATCCCTCACCTTGGTGGTTGAGAGTTTGTACATTCTGGGTTATCCTTCTAAATCCCTAAGATTTCTCAAAGCAGTTATGTAGTGCCAATTCCATTTGACATCGCAAATCTCTATTCCAGTGTTGATGGAGCTTTAATTGGTTTACTTGGTTTTCTCCCTTAATTTTTTAAGTTTCTGATGTAGAAAAATTCCCAATTCCAGTGAAGATACTGGATCCTGAGCATGAGTATCTGTGTTATATACCACCATAGAAAAGATCAAACCCATGATTTCTGTTTTCAGGAAAAACAGTAAAAAATGTAGCAGGAAAAGAGGAATTTATTGAGTATTTGCAAAAGGAAAGGAAAAAGAAGGCAGGGATTTGTGCAGTAATGTTGAAACTACAAGACAGTTCAAACATAGCTGTTAAGCTCTCAGGATATTTTCTCAGTGATTTGTCTGAGATCTCCAGCAATTCTTCTAGAAAGCTGTGAGGAGATCAGGTCTTGTCTTGGTGTGTGTAGAGGAACTGAACAATTCTCTGCTGGGGATCTGTCCTCATATGACAGTGGTGAGTTTTCATATATATTGATTTTTAGCAGTAAACTTTTTCAGCAAAAGAAAAAGCATAGAAAAATCCATACAGCCATAGCATTTCCAGACAGGAGCAATGCAATGCTGTAGAAATGTACACCTACTTACAAAGAAGAAGGATTTCTTTGTGTTCATGGAAGGCAGCATCATTATGGGAATAAATCACACCAGGTTAGAAATTCTCGTAAGAGCTCTGGGACCAGGAACTTCAGGGATGTCAGATAACTTGGAAGGCTTGTTAAAATATGGGTTAATTTACTAATCTGCCAGTAGAAAGAGCGAAGTGCCTTTATAGATTTAAGCCCTGACATCTGTAGTCTCCATCCTGTAAATATCACTGCACAGAGGTGGGATTGTATTGCATTTGAGCATAAATGAGTTGACTTTTCCTGATTACCTGTTTGGCTTGGCTACTGATGACAGTTTGTGGTGCTTGCTTGACACCCTGACATGCTCAACTGTTTGCCTGCGATTAGAGGTAAACTCTGTGTGCCCAGACGGTATGTAGTCCTGTGTACTAAATCCAGCCCATTTTCTGATCCAGCTCTATCAAGTGAAATGGTGCCTTCAGACTATCACTGGGCTTCCTTACAGAGTAACTGGGTCTTATTCTGGCTTTGGAGGAACTCGGGAACACTGGACCCACACTGTCTGAGAGCTCTGGTTTTAGTGCAGCTGGAAAAGCTAAACAGGTTGCTTTAGTAATTAGGCCAATACAAAGCCTTTAGGGGAATGAAAACTGTTTGTTCTGTTCAATAACTATGAGCTCAGAATAAGACCAGATGTACTAAATTCCCTGTTCAGCTCTCACAATAACATAATAAGTTAGGATTATGAATTCCCCTGTTCTAATCATATTACAAGGGTGACATTTATAAGTTGCCAAGAGATGAAATGAATAGTTCTGCAAGATCAATTAATTTTCACCAGTGTTGCTTTTGCTGCAGAATTTTCTGACCCAAGCATTCCAGAGGGGAAAATTTTTCCTTTGTCTCCTGAGAAAAATATACACTATGACAGGTAACACCTGTAGGTACTGGGTATTGACTGAATGTTACCAGAATTTGGGGAATAAGCCTTAAAAAAGGCTTTGAAATCCACTATGTTTTCTTGTGCACTTAGCAACCCCATCTGTTGAGAGAGCATAACCACAAGCTTCTTACTAAAACTGCTCACCTTTTGTCAAAGCTTCAAGAACAAACATTCAAATACCCCAGTGGAGAGGAGATCTCTCTGGTCCTAATCCTCTTATGGATCACTCATGAATCTGTGGGAAGGCCTTAAACGGCAACAGTCACTTTGTTGTTTGCTCTCTCACTTTTAAATGTTTTGGCTGCAACCATGGATTGTAGAATTTGATACAGAGCTGCTGAAAAAGTACCTAAGACATGAAACCACACCATCCTTTGGGATGGTCATACAAATATGTTTTCCAATTTGAGTGGTGCTGTGCCCTGTTTTAATTTTTCATTGGGTTTTTTTCCCCCACCCTCCCTCCCTCCCTCCTTTTCTCTTTTATTCCCTTACTCCCTTTCTGTGTTTTCTTTCTTTCTTCCCCCCCTTCTGTCTCCTTGGCAATAACCAGAAATTAAATTATTTTCACAGAGTCACAGCATGCCTGAGGCTGACAGGTACTGACCCACCTGTTCAGACACAGTTAGAGCAGGTTGCCCATGCAGGTGGCACCCTGTTTTAATACTCAGTGATTCTCTCAGTGAAAGAAATATGGTTCCTGTGGAATTTCTTGTACTTTCATTTGTGGCCATTGACCCTGGTGCTGTCCCTGGATGACACTGAGAAACATCTCACTCCATCTTCCTTAATATCCTCCATCAGGTATCGGCACACTTGGATGAGATCCCCCATCTCTCCATCATCTTTGAGGCTCTAAAATACATTTTCTGCTCAGGCATGCTAGAACAGAAGCACTGATGGGATGGTTTTTTTGCCATAACCAGCAGCCTCAATGATGTTGTGTTCCTGAATAATAACAAATCATTAACCACCCTCAGCTGGGTCGTATGCCCTAATGAAACTACTAGTAAATGGCTCACAAATGGGGAGCTTGGATAGGCACCATTGACCTAGGTAAATAAGGTACTGTGCAGAAACCCTCTAGGCCCACATAATTACTGCAATTTCTCTTTAAATGTTCGACCAAGTATCATGGTCCCAGAGCTGTTATTAATGATCTCAACCTCTTGGATTTTTTTTCCCTTCCTGTTTATGAAAGAGTTGCAGTTTTTTAGCTGCATAGTTCTTAAGAATTATTGCACTGTAGTGGGTGATTTGAAAAATAATATTAGACATGGAGGGAATTCTTTAAGAACAGCTTCAAACTAACATGAGGACTTTTTTCCTTTTTTATCTGAACAAGGATGGGAGAGAAAGAACCAAGAATTATTTTTGTAAAGAAATAGGCATCATCTTCCAGTATGCATCTCTCTGGAGGCTAATTCTTTAATTTTGTGGGCCCAGACTTTAGCAACATAGCTCCACGAATTTTTAACTTTTAGGCACATACATCTGTAATATGTTGATGTGTATATTGCACTAGATGATTTAAGATGACATGTAAGCACTGTGCTTACATGAGCAGGGACTTAAATTTGCAGTCTGGTGCAAGTTGGTCTGATCCGAGTTTATTTTTGGGAAGTATGAAGGTACTTTCTGGTGCAGTTAAAGTCAAAGTGAAATGATAGGGAAGCATCAGGGGCGAGTATGATTCAAGTCAATGTGGGGTTAGAAGGCACAGGCTTTTCAAAAAATCCCGTTGCTTTAATTCAATATATTGTTTGCAGAAAGTTCTTACAGACTGTGCATCCTTTTCTGCAAATTCTTGAACAATAATCTATCAAAAGTTCTTCTCTGAGTTCATCCAGTTCCTCTGCTGCCAAATACAGCTGTGCTTGGGCTTTGTCTCTGAAAACAGCAACCATCTGGTAAACAGCAGCTGTTTACCTGCTACCCATATGTGTTTCCCAAGCAATTAACAATTACAGTAAAAAATATATCTGTAGGGCTGAGAGCCAACAGACACTCAGCCACAAGCATCCTTCTTGTCAGAATCTGGGGTTTGGATCTGGTTTTGTTCCTACTAAATTGCCTCACAGTTAAGACAATGTTGGGCATCTTCCAGTGTATGCTTCATTTCTTTAGCGTGCTAAGCACTTACGAACAGAGGTGAAGCTTGCAGGTTCTGGCTTCCATCAGCACTTTTGCCAACTCAGGCTGATTAGAAAAATAAAAAATCATGAGACTGATATTAAAGTCAAACAATTTAATTTGCCTGCTGACTCTGGAAACTAAATGCATCATGATCATGACGGCTTCTCTACAAATGCAAGTGCTGGGAATGTGTTTTATCTGATTTTTCTCCAATGACAGGCAAAGTAATAATTTTGTGGGTTTGGGATGTGTGGTTTTCAGATGGATGAGGGTAAAAAAATTAAATCTTGAACAGCTTTTCAAGTGTCTTTAAGATGGTGATGTTTTGATACTATTGTAGTTATTCACTTTCTATGTAAGCAATGCACCAAGATAAGAAAGCATCTGTCTTCACTTCCCTGAGGGCACTGCAACACTTGGAAAATAAAATTCTGTTCCCCTACATCTGGCTAAGTATGTTACATTTTGAGAACTTTTTTCCAAGTGATTATATAAACTTTGGGTGTCTGATAATCCTGGTTCCCATGTAACACAGAAAAATAAACTGTTGTCACAACCAAAATTTCCCAGATGTAAACTATGCAAAGAGGCACATGAGCAAACCTCTGGTTTCCCAGTTTTCTCCTCCTATTTTAATTGAGTATTGAATGTCTAGATCCTGCTGGACTGCCTCCATGATCATGCTGAGACCTGCACAATAGTTTAATGGCCTTTAGTGACCAGGCACTGTCAAACTGCTTCAACCTGAAATGGAGATGTGTCATGTTACCTGCCTGTACTGAGACTATTTGTTGTGCTAGGTAGCATCTGCTTTATTACCTAGGACAACATAATCTGGGAAGGTCAGATGACATAATTGAAAAGTTACGAAAAAGCAGTTAAAACATCTTTGCATGAATCAGCACGTCAGTTGTGATGAAATACACATATTAATAAAAAATAGTTGTTATTTTATTCTAGTTTTGTTGCAAAGTCAAAATGACTCCTATAGAAGCTTGAAATAATGCAGGTGAAGTATCTGAAGAACTCCTGAAACTCTCTGCTGTTTGTAGTGGATGCTTCAAAGGATGGGAAAACAGGGGCAAAGGTATATTTTGTAGACTGTTGTAATAAAAACGGAGACAGCAAGACCAGTGTATGCTGCTGAAAGAAAGGAGATCTGTGCAAAGAAAGAAACTGACAGAAGAAGTCTGAATTTTATGTGGCATGTATGGGAAAAGCCATGACATATTCCATTGTTTTGGATTTTGGTTTGGTGGATTTTTTTGCTGTTGTTTCGGTTTTTGTTTGTTTGGTTTGTTTTTTTGTTTCTTTTTTTGGTGCTACGGTAAGGGAAACCAGATAGATAAAATATTGGAAAGAAGATGAGAGAAGGCAAAATCTATGTTTACTGACAACTAGCAGGAGGACTGATATTACAGCTGGGGATGGGGTCAGTGGCTCCGACCCAGGAAGAGGTGACCGGTCTGGAGAGATGGGCCCGAAAGGAATCGCCTTCCTGAGGCCTGGTGTCTTCCCTCAGCTGCTGGCAGGAGGGCCCTTGCAGAGGCTGTCAGCTCTTTAGTGATATCAGCTCGTGATTCCAGCTCAGCTCTGCAGGGCAGCCTCCAGGCCAAGCCAGACCAGAGAGAGAGACGAGAGGCTCGTGTGGCTGGTTCCGCATGAAGGTAGCTTTATTGTCGGTCCATGCTCCAGCGAAGGGGAAAGCCAGGAAGGAGAGCTCCCTCTGTCCCACAGGGGCAGAGGGCTTGCTTTTATAGGGATACAGGGGATGGGTGCCAGGGGGTAAGGGCCAATGGGTTACAAGGGATCTACATAGGGTCTCCTGGAGGATTCTGGGTCTGACTTTTCTCGCCGTGACTAAAGAAGTGATTGCCTTTCCAGGGAGTCCTGCTGGGCGATTATGCAATCTCAGCAGGCATCTCTCCAGGGCAGTGGCTGGGCATACCCTACAGACTAAGACTTGTACAGAAAGACTATGAGAATATTACAGCTTTGTGGGGTGAGGAAAATAATGTACTAGACTTGGGAGCATGAAGAAATAGAGAGCAGGTATAAGGACATGAGTTATTGACATGATTTTATTTCTTTATAAGAAGCGGGTCCTCATTCTTAATAGTGTTTTAAATTCTATTTTTAACTCACATAATTTTCTATCATTAGGTGGGAAAATGTCAAACTAGAGTATGTTTAGGGAATTAATAATTTTGCTTTTACTACTACTACTAATTGGGTAAAGTAAACTACTCACATAAACACAGGGCTGGCCACTAGGCACACAGTCTGGAAGCCATAAATATGTGAAAGCTAAAGCTCACCTTGATTTCAGAGGTTATATAAATTTGGCACAGAAAGACAGAAATGAAACTGAAATGCAAGGCCAGTGGCACTGAGGCCTATCATTCATGAATCTATCTACTCTACACTCAGATTTCTTGATTGATAGGAAAATGCAGATAAGAAAAGACTAAAAAGCTGACATATCATGCTCATAAAACTAAAGCATTAATACCTTTTTGAGTGTGAATGCCCTTAAAATTGAGTACAATAAGGAATCTAAATTGATTGGACATAGTAATGTTTTTTTTAATTTCATACTCGGAGATTGAAAGCTGGTGTCCATGTAGTGTTGGGACTTCCTAGTTTTCATGCTGCTAAATCTTGCTGGAGTACCTGATCTCTATTACAGTGAGCCACTGTAACTGCATGGAGAGCAAAAAACAGGGTCTAAAATTACACTAAGGCCCAGTGAATCAAAACAATTTGGAAGTACTTCAGTATGAATGGAAAAGTTGTCATGGGCATGTATTCAGCTGAGGAAGATAAACCAGCTATACATGGAGCTGATGAGCAACCTCCCTTTCCTTCATCTCCTCAGGATCCTCTCCACAGAAGGACACAACCCAATAATCCTCATGTCCCCTTGGGACTGGTGTCCACACAGCTATGGTTCAGATGGGACTGCTCTTGGAACATGCTGGTGGTGTGTGACTGGTCTGCTTCTGTCCTGGTTGCACCAGTAACAAGGTTTTCCACCTTGCTGTACACAAAGAGCAAATCTCTTTTGAACAAAGATAAGAGGGAGAAGTATCCTGAGTGCTTTCCCACAGCAATCTGTGGTTCCCAAATAATTTCCCATTGCTTTTAATTGTAAAGAAATTGAATGTTTATTCTCCTTGTAGTCTTATGATTCTCATGTCAGCCTTAAAACCAACCTTCTAGAAATACAAATGGAAGGTGTTAAAAGGCTTCACTTGCTGTTTAGTCTTCAGGGCTTTGGTTGCTCTCAGAAGGCTGCTAATTGCCATCAGACAGGGGTGTTTTGTCTGCACCAGGAAAGACACTTTTTGAAAACTCAGCACAAAACCTATCTGTTTGAAAATACCTGTGAAAGTACAACCATGCATTCTTGCATAGACCAGTGTAAGAAAAGTGAATGGTAGAAATGATTTTTGCTACAAACCACTGAAGTACAGAGACATTTATCAGGGTAGAAATCAATTGCAAGCAAACAGCCAGATCTTGGTATTAATTCAGTGACTCGTTCTTCACAATGTAGCCAAAGCTAAATTAAAAAGATATTTCAACATAGTCAGGATCACATCTTAGGGATTTTATGATAATGAGGAGGGTCCTTAGTTGGCAACTTTGTCTAATTGAAAAAACTTAATTTCAACTCTAGAGATAAAAATTAATTTGCATATTTCCCTTCTCCTCTAGACCCATTTGCAAAACACGAAGCATTGCAGTGCTTCTAAATCAGAGTCTACTTTTTTTATTACTGCTTTCAGAAATGAGAGTAGAAATAATAGAGCTGGCAGAGCTTCCAAGCAGTGCTATGCCATTGCTGTTCACTGCATCCACATAAATTACTGGTGGCTGTGAGGCAGCACAAATGGAACTACAGTTGTGACCCAGTAAAGATGAGGAGCAGAAATTCTTGAAGTACATAGGGATTTGGCTAGCCAGGTTCCTTAGGACTCAAAACCTTCAACTGGAAGCATCATCTCCAGTTCTTCCCAGTTACTACAACCTCCCATGAACATCTGTTAGAGCCTGGTTAAGACTGGATTAGCTGCATCTCTGCAGGAGTATTGTCTTTATTCAGTACCAATGAAGAACATGATAACTTTTTTGTTGCAGTAGCTTAAGCTAAGATTGTGACTGTCTCCTACCATTTCCCTATGTTTAAAATAAATTATTTTAGAAAATGTACAAAAAAGTAACTTTTAAACTAAGATTTTAAGTAAAAACTTTCTTTTTTTTTAGATTTGTGCAAAGGAAACTGACTTTCTTTCCTGATCTTGTTCTTATGCCTTTAGGAATGCTAGACCTGGAAGCTTTTCTTAACCTTAAGACAGATCCCTGCCTCTGCTACATCACAGCTGTGTCAGTAGAGGTGTGGGCACAAAATTCTCATCCTGACCAAGACCTATTGGCTTGACCTTTTACTGCCTTTTTACTGGTCTGTGCCTGGCCCTGGTCACTCTCTCTGGCCCCAAGCCTGACCTGGGATTGCCACTCTTCATCCTGACTTGTCACTGCTCATGTCAGCCAAAACAGGGCTCCTGGCTCTCCTGCCCTCATGCAGCTGCCAGCCCCTTCCCTGACACCTCTCAGGGAGAGAAGTCTTCTTGAAGTGGGGCCAGGAGCCAAGGGAGAAATTGTGGAGCTGAAAAAGGTATGTACATTTTGCCAAAAAATGTATAGGGCTCCTTCACTTCTGACTCTTACCCTTTGGAAAGCTTTGGGATAACTTTATGTGCCAAGAAATGATGTTGGTATTAGACTGAAGTGGCTCAGGAATGGAATCAGCTGTATTTATGAGAAAATACTGAAATGCTTGAACTATATCTACCTTGTATTAAATTAACTTAGTCCATTGAGAGCAAAATGCTCTTATTTGGGTTGTGGTGTTTTGGAGTTTTTCTGCCTTTTTCTGGTTTGGTTTTTGACTAAGGAAAATTCTGTAGAAAGCAGCAAGTTGTAGCTAACATTTCTACGGACACAACTGAACATAAAAATGCCATATAAATATTAAGACTTAATAGTTTTCCACAGCTGAAGACGACTTTGGACAGGCAATGGACAAGCTAGAAGCTGAACCATGCATTTTTAATCCATACGCTTTCATTCCCTGTATCTGAAACATGGTTTGTGATAGTTTTATTCACAAAAGAACACTGGAACAGCAAGCTCCACTACAATCCCAGTGAGGCTTAATGGTGCAAGATAACACAATCTAAGATGATGTTTTTTCATCTTTATTTTTTGGTGGTGTTCAGGAAAGGCTGCAAAAACACTCTCAGACAAAGATGTTTCAGATCTACATGTTCTCATGATGAGGAAAGATTATGAAAACTTGAATTTGTTCTTTCTTTGGTAGGCAAAGCTGAGAGAAAATTTCTGAAAATTTGTCCCAGATTCATAAGTTCTACAGCCCTCTGAAGCATACTTTGGTGAAGATATATTTTGACTGGGAGGCACAACTGAACACCCACTGATCTGATGGGATTTGTGACAGCTTCAGTCCTCACAGCTATCCAGGCTGATGAGTTTTGTGAGGGAATCATGTCTCTCTGCCCACTCAGAGGTCTGAGTACTGTAATTTTGAGTAAGGCATCATTACCCTTTCCACACTTTTAAATTTTTCCTGTCTCTGTAAGAAACTCAGAATTCCCCGTCTCAAACATCCATATAATAATGGACATCTGCTTTACTACTGGAAATCTGTCCAATGCCCTTCAGCCCTTAATTTGCTGTTAAATCCCTCATTAGGTCACATTTCCTGTGCCTTTTATTTCTCTGTTTTGACACTTATATTTTGATACCTACAGTACCGTAACCTTTTAGAGTCCACTGCTAGGCTTTCAAATAATGTGTTCAAACAACATTTTTGCTTTCTTTTTGCTGAATATTCTTGAACTGCAGCTCTTCTGCGGCCTCGTATGTCTGTTCAGTCGCTCTTTCACACTGTTATCCTCCAAGGCCAGTCTTGCTGTCAAAAATGCCAATCTCTTTTGCATTCCATAAATTATCACCTGAATACTTTGCTTATTCCTTGCCATTACTACGCTTTGAGCTTTTTTCAGATAACTCCCTCCCTTACATAACTGTGCTGTAAGGTGCTATCCATGATTACTCATGCCTGAGCTTAATTTTCTCCTTCAATTAAAACCATGAAATTGGTCAGTCAGGAAATCTATTAATTATTTCTCCTAAACTCCAGCCAAGCTAGGCCTCTGAATATCAGTCAGTCAGAAAATATGTTAACTCCTGAATGTGCTGGAAATGTAACTTGCAAAGTTGGTAGTTACGTCACATGCCATCACTGCCTTTAGAATGAACATTAAAATTGAGCATACTTTAAAAGCTGGCTGTGGGTTTGGATAATACAGCATTTTTTCTGATGCCAAGGACTGTATGATGCTTGTGTTTCAGTGTCTGTAAGCTCACTGATGAGAGAAAGAGTTTGCCTTCTTTATGGGGAAAGCTTACTCTGAGACTGAAAAACAGATTAATACATAAGAAAGTTGTTTGTGAAAAGATGGAAGAAAATATGAGGAGAGGCAGAAAAGCCTGTTCTGGAAGTGAAATGTGTTGAGCAGTTTGGGTCTCACTGATGACAGACATCAAAGCACTAGAGAATGAGAGCTGGGCCCTTGACAGATTCAGTCACTGGAGTTTGAATTGAAGGGAATAGCACTTTGTACTGATAACATTTCAATAAGGCTCCATAGAATGAAGTTATGATGGTTTTTGTTTAAAATTATCAGAGACTGATACAAAACCTTAAAAATGACACCAGCTGGGTGGGGGGAAGAAACAGTTTCTTCTTTACTCTTAAGTGGAACCCTCAGAGCCAGCGAACTCTTGAGTTTGCTATATGTGGGGGACCAGCAAATGAAAATGGATCCTGGCCTGATACCCTCCACTCCTTGAGGCCCAGCCCTTTACCCACTGAGAATATGCAAAGGCATCTGAAGTATTTCACCGAATTTGAGGGGGACTTTTCACAGGTATAACTTGCACAGACTCTTTATGTCTGTGGGCATGCAAGTGTGAATCCTAGGTTCTTGTTAGATGTGTAGTCAAGTTAGTTCTGTACGTGAGTTACTGTCATGCTTACAGCAAACTACATAGAATCTACTGCTAAATTGCTTAAATTAGGCTGTCAATTCAGTGCTGTCAAAACCTTTAGGCCTAAACCATTCATCAGGTCCAGGGCTAGGCTTGGCAAGGAGCTCCACTCTGAACCTTATGACTCAAGAGGATCCCTTCATTGTTTCTATCCTTACCTTTTTACATTCTTACTTTTTTCCCCATCCCCAACCTCCACCTAGATAAATTTTGGTTGATTTTAGATTTTCAATCTGATTGATTTTATATTTTTAGTCCTATTTTTCTCTGTATGCTTTAACCATCCAGTAAGTATAAGGGTGAACCTTATCAATGAACTTTGTGATTGTTTTTACTTTTATATTAATCCTTCTTTTGCCAATACCTGCAGGAACTCATGCCTTCTGATCAATGAATCAATAAGATTACACAGAAGTGTCTTACTGTTTAAAATACCCCTGTGTTCACACATCTCACAACTTTGACATAATACCCTTCTTATACACTTTGCTTACTTACACATTCTACCTACTTATACATTTCACTTGCTTATCTTACACTACTTACACATATACATATCACTCTAATTATACATTTTCTTACTTATACTTTTTACAACTTATAGATAACACAGTACTTATGCATTTTACGCATACATTTTACCTACTTATACATAATACACTACTTATACATTTTACTTATACATTCTACCTACTTTTACATACTACTCATACCTTTTACAACTTATCCCTAATACAGTACATATACATTTTGCAACTGCTGTGCATGAGATCACACATTGCTTGATTGGTCCCTCTATTTTGTCCATGAGCTCTGCATGCACTTTTCAGAAAATATGATTGGTTCTAACCCAGTGCAGCACAGTCCTTTTTTACCTATTCCTTGCTGTTTTGGTATTTAGTTTTTCAGCTTCTTCTTTCCCAATTCTTTTCCAATTCAGCACAGTTTACCTTTCAGTCCTTGATGAATTCCTGAGGGCTCTAACAGGTGGGGCTCCTGATCCAGGCAAGCAGCATTGAGATGATGACAGGAACAAAATCTATCCAGTGATCAGCAGCCAAGTTAGTCCAGGAGATCCAAACAACAAGACAGCAAAGGACAGAGAGTAGGTATAAACCTATCCCACCTCCCCCTCGAGCCTTCAGACTGGAGCTTAAAAACCCTCCAGGGGCTGATCTGCTGCAGCTGAAGGTGGAAGGCCAGGTGAAGCCAGCGAGGGTAATTCCAGCCTGGTCCCACTCTGAGGGGTCTGGTAAAAATAACCAAAAATGGTTTGGCTGGGGCACACTGTCAAGGTTCAAATACCTTACCACAAATACCTTCGCTGGTGATTCTTTGAGTGACCTAAACCATTCATTTGCAACAGCTTGTAAACAATTTTGAGAATGGATGACAGATACAGAAAAGAAAAAGCAGCTTCTCCACTTCCTCTTGGGGAAAAAAAGGGAAAGTAAATGTGTTTTCACTTACATACAGAACATTTTTCCACATAATTTCTGCTCCTTTATTATGAATGTTGCACACAGTATACTTAAGTTGTCAGAATGCTACACTGCATAAATAGGCTGTGTTTTAGGAAATTTCATTTCCACAGGAGAGGACATTATTTCCTCAAATGTCATGTGCCTTGTTGCTTCCTGCTGTGCCTTTCTAGGACCAGAAATTGCTGAAATGAACACTGGAAAGAAATGGGGCTTTTTCCCGGGTATTTAGCTTTAACTCATTCCTGTGGAGTCTTTTTTTTTACTTTCCTTCTTACTCTAAAGACTGACACTTCACTGCAACTAAAGCAGTGCAAGAGATCCCTCACTGCTGATGACAAGCCTTGCTCCTCTTATACAAATACAGTGGTATATGGAGTCTTTGAAGACCTCTTGCTTTCACTGATCTTTCCTCCTCTGAACCAAGCCTTGCAATCATGTTTTAGGAGTATACAAAACCACCACCAAAAAAAACCCTTCACCTTGGGAAATTAATATTCTTGTTGGTCCAAGAGTAGCACATAAAATGCCTACAACTTTTCCTCACAGCACTTTCAATGACTTTCACTGTTTAACTGGCTCACAGTTGACATATCTGGTGTGGGCTTGTCTCTGATGATCAGGTTATCTCCAGCACACTACAGAGGATGCTTTTCATCTTCCTACATTGTCTCAGAGGGTAAAGAATTGCTCATTTCCAATGTCGGATCTGTGAGCGCTTTCTGGAGACTCACCTGAAGATGCAGCAGGATACGAAACTGAACACACAGCAATGAACTTCCCACTTTAAAATTAAACTGTTGAAGGTGACAGATGCATCATAAGGTGTGTAATGCACAGGAAGTGTTAATGGCCAACCCAATTATGTGTAGGGTTTTTGACTGGGGGTTATTGGTCTTTCTGTTGTGCTAAGTGTGAGTAGGGACAGAGAGATAACCACACCTCCTGGACTGAGGCTCATGAGGTAACTTTTTGTAGGACTTAATAATGGTTACACCAGCACTGTAGACATGGATTGCTTGAGGAAATGGCAGTGCATTACATCAATCACAGAACTAAATTTCTCATTATTTTAGTTCTGCGTCTTCTTCTTACAGCCAGATTCCTTTTTCCCTCCGTGGGTGGTATAGACTGGTCTTTAAATAGGTGTAGACAGAGAGATTCCTCAGGCATTTAGCTGATCTGCCACTGCATGGGTCAGGACTTTGTTCTGTAACAGCTCTACTGCCCTTTTACTAACCTACTGTTCCTTCTTCAGAGATACCTAATCTGGAAGTACTTGCCCTTGATTTGAAACTCTTTTCAAGCCTTTCCTGGTTTGACACAGATACTTTTTCTTTTGATCATTGCAGTCAGGGTCAGAATCTCAGTCTCAGATATTAGTATCTCTGTAGATGTGGGCTGTTCCTAACTGGATTCACTGGAACACTGTACTGAGAAACTCACTGATTGTTAGTGTGTGTTAAACAGGCAGGAAGCCTGCTGGTAGAGAATCACCACTAATAAATTCCTTCACAGAATATTAAGAATAAAGGAAAACCTTTGGAACTGGCTTATCTGCACTTGTCACAGTGCTAGAGTCCTCCTGCTATTATTTTCCTTTTGTGCAGTCTCACTTGACCCAGCTAGACAGATGTGATGTTATTAGAGACACTCATGTATCAACTGGCAGCCATCCTCCTTTTGATTTTATGTCTATCAATAAAGTACTGTGGAGTTGCCTGCTATAACAATGTCAAAGAAAGAATGTCATCTCTCTCTATGTTTAGAGTGATTTTAAAGGATTCTGTCTTTACGTACAAGTCAATATAGTGAGGTATGGAAGATATTCTTCAAACATAGAACTGACCTCTTCTAATATTTTTCTTTGGGAAAGCATCTGTGAGATGAATTTTACGTGAAATTTCATTCTATGAAACCTTCAACATATATTTTCTACAAAGTTCTTTCTTTTTTCATGTCACTGTTTTTAAAAGTATGCTTACTAGGATGATGTATAGATTGCTTATAAATGCTTTCCTGTATTTTATATGCTTTATAGGGACTATAGAGCTCTGGGGCCAAAAAATAAAAAAAAGGCTTTGATTTCTGCATTGCTCATTCCACATTATCCCTGTGCATGCAACACAAAATCATAAATATTGTATGAAACCTGATAGCTTTATTGAAGCAATGTGTTATGCCCCTTCTCTTTTGATTTCATCACATCGCATGGGGAAAGGACTGGCAAATGGCCTCAGTAGCATTATATTTCAAAGTCTTTATGAGCCCAGAATGGAATGATGCTCTAGACAGCCACAAGTTTTTGTTGTTTCTGTCAGAGACTGAAATATTGTATTTTATGACTTAAACATTTTCTTAAAGGACTTTTAAAACTGTATTACAAAAGCTGCAGAGAAGATTACCACACCCTGAATGGGGCCCTGAGTGAGGCCTTAACACCACTCCCTGATGAAGATAAGATAAAGTAACAGCTCAGGGCTGGGGACGTTCACGGAGCACAGGCTTACCCGCCTCCAAACTGGAGAGACCAGCGCCCCAGGGCTATCAGCTGCCAGGATTGAACAGACCCTCACACCAAAGGGCGGGGGGACGAGAGGCTCTGGGTATCTTGGAAAAGCCTCTGGTCAGAGGTGCAGGGACTGCCCATCCTCCAACGGTGCAAAGGAGCCCAGCAGAGGCGTCCTCACGGCGGGGGGGGAGCTTATCCACAGCAGAAGGGGGTGACATGGCCCATCACAGGGGCCCACCTCAAAAGGGTTCCCAGACCCTGCCCCAGAGCACCAGAGATGATGCAACAGACCCTCAGTGTTGCAAGGGACAGTGTCAAACCAGGCCCTGAAAGGGGAGACACGTGGGCGTTCCCACCTGGCCCAAAGTGTGTATTAATCCATGGAGTTCTGCACTCTTTGGCGTGTGGCAGTGTGTCGTGTGGTGGTGTGGTGTGCTGTGGCAGTGTGACATGGTGTGTGCCAGCATGTAGCGGCGTGGCCACAGCGGCAACGGGGACCCTCACCATGAGCAGACCAGATGGAGGGGAGCAACGAGACATCATTGGGACCCTCGGATGGGTGATCTGCTTCCATCTAACCCCTGTCACCTCTCCTTGTCCCTCCACCCCCCCCCCACACACTTCTTTTTCTATTTCTTTTCCTCTTTCCTCTTCCCTTCTCTTTGCCTCTTTCACTATTAAATAAAATACATCCATTTTTTGGCAACAATATTTAATCTCGTTTGGTTTTAATCTTGTTTCTGGGAATATTTAGAACCTTCTAAGTCCTTTCTGGTTTATGCTCAGAGACTTAGCTTGCTTTGCTTTCCTGGGTTTAATCCGGATTGTAACAATCTCTACAGTTAATTGGTATTCCACTGAGATGATGTCATTCCCATGCTTCTAGATCACTCGTTCAGCTGGTAACTTCTTGTACTCTGAGCTGGCCTTTTTAAGTGTCTCTTTTGCCTGAGGTACAGAAAAAGCACGGACTAGTATGTGTTAATGTCCCTGGCACTGGTCAATTTGTGTGTCCCTTGGATTGTTTGGTTTCTATGAAATTTGGTATCTCTCAACTCTTGTTGAAACTGAGGAAGAAACAGTATTCTCTGAATTTGATGCAGACAAAATGGGGGAAGGAAGAATGAAAAATCAATATGAAAAATTATTTTCATTTAGCACCTCAGTTGTCTGACAAGACCATTACACTTTCTGTTTTCATTTCTCCCTTAGTCTATTGAGTGCTGAATTGTCAAATTATAGCTGGAGAGGTGGTGTATTTATTCCCTTCCTGCATCATATAATTCACAGTGAAATCCATTTCTGAAATAAAAAATTGCTGAGAGTGTGATATGAATAAGACTGGATTTAACAATTAAAATCCCTCCAAATAATGAATTTTAACTTCTATTGCAGCCTTATGAATGAGAGTGGAAATGCTACTAATTTAATATCATCGAAATTCTATGAATTTTAATGGTGTATTATGTCAGTCATTTTATATCTGAGTCTAACTAGCAGTTGGACACCATTATTATAATGATCTCCTATAACTGGTAAGCTGGAAGTGGGAGTACTTAACAGCTGGATAGAATGCATGAGGCCTGAGAATAAGTGTTTCTTAAAGAGTTCTCTTCAATCTTTAGATTACAGCCCAGGATCCTGACAATATGTCTTGAACTAGTCACGAATCACCAGTTCATCACCACGTCATTTTCTTCCACTTTATCACGGGAAAAGATTAATTATTTGAGCAGAGAGCAATGCTTAAAAATGCTTGGATATTGTGCTAGAAAACTGTGCCTAGCCATCCAAAATACCTAGAGGAGTTGATTCTGTAAATTCCAAGTAAAGTAAAAGGTGAGTTGGTTCATAATATGCCTCAGTAGAGAGAAAATACTGATGTGTGATTTTTTTTATCTTACAAGAAGGAAACTCTTGTGGTTGTTTCTGGTTTTGATTTTTTTTTTTTTTCAGAGAAACTCTCAGGTATCCAAGTTTAGTGGCTCCAGTTGTGATGGAGACTAATCATTATAGACTCATTTTCCTGCCATATGGCCAACTGAACCAAACTAAACGCAGTGATGTTTTTCTACTGGTTTATTTTCCTTTGGCTAGACCTTGTGAAAGCTGTCGACAGTCTGTCTTTCCTCCTCTCCTCCCTCAGTGGATATAAATAGAGGGGATTTGTATTTTTTCTATTGCCTTTTACTATTTTACACATAATTTTCACAGCTGTTTTTCTGTTCATTATACACACCTACCTATGAACACCTGAATATTTGATTAGTGTTTTATTACCGCAGGCCTGGGCCCTAGGGTATATCACCGTGTCCCACAGCCATAGGGAGGAGGAGGAGAAGCTCCAGCAGGCAGGAATTGTGCAGCAAGATTGATCTATTTAATTATTTTACAAACTCTTTTATAGACATTTTTCTTCATATTCTAATTGGACAAGGATCAGCCACCCCTTGGGGGTGATTGGCCAAAATCCTAAAACATCCATTATCAAAATATTTTCTACTATACCATAAACAAGACTTTCCAAGGTTGCAGGTGGCTTGGTTGTTTACATTCCCTGCTACCTCTTCTGTGAAAGAGAAAAGTCTCTCACAGACTTAGAAAATAACAGGAAGTCCTCACTAACAGCATTTTTGTACCTATAGTGTTTTGACTCAGAAGATTAATTTCTAGTAATGATACTTATCAAGAGGACAGGTAAATTAGGATTTAGTTTATGTCATTGTTGGCATCACAAACTTACTGCAACTGTGAAGAAAAAGAACAGGATGATATTAAAAAGGATGAACATATGGGGTGCTGAAGGCATTACAGGCAGTCTGTAATGGAGCCACAGTGTAGAATTTACAGCCACGAAGAAACATGTCTGCACCTCCTATGAAAAGGTGATGTGGGCCTTAACAAGCTGGAGGAGTAGCTGAATTTTTTGCAAAAATAAGTTGCAAATGGAAAAAAGAAAGCTCAAGCAGTGAAACCTTTAATGGAAGTGACTGCTCCTCTGGAAATGGCTACATGATTTCACTGAAAAATTTTAAAAGGAACTTATTTTTTGCAGATTCATTTGTTTTCACAGAGTTTAGCTGCCCTATTTCTTTACTGATAGAATCTTAAATCTATCTTGAAGTATTAGATCCATACCATTGTGGCATTTATTAACTTGACTAGAAGAAGGAAAGTAGACTGCATTGCTATACCAAGATTTTAGTGATTTTCTGTCTTTTATTCTCCTCTCACTGTTATGGGGACTAATTACTGAAAGCATGCTGCTTTTACTGGGCTCTCTCAAGGCAAGCCAATTACATGGCTCTAATTAAGTGATTTGTTATGCAGACTTAACTTTTCCAATTTCATAAAAAGTGGCTTTATACTGTCTTGAGAAAGAGAAAGGGGGTACTTCTAACATAAGTAGCAAGAAACTTCAAATCCTGATTTTGCCTCCAGAGGAAAAAAATGAGAACATAAAATACTTCACTGATATTTTTCTTCCTGAAGAGAGTAGGATGATGACAGTATCCTGATGTTCTCTTCTCACATTTTTCACATAGTAAATTCTAATCTCTCTCAATGGAGGAGCTTACAGGAACACAGCATAGTAAGAGATACTTAAATGAGCTTTAAGCCAGGTGGCATTCTTAAGAATGAGCTATTTGGGCCGTCTTTAAGAAATTAGCTATTAATCTCAATTTATTTTCTAGTAGATGGCCTTACCTGCAAACCACAACTGCATTTGACATCATGTGCAAGAATTACTCCTAAAAAAGACTGGGATGTGAAATAGTGTTATTATGTGATGCATTTCCTCCACATTTTGAAAGCCTGGGGAAAATTAAAATAGATGTTTGTTTTGTTTTTGTTTTTTTTAAACAGCTTTCACATCAGTGAGGAATATCTAACGATTGTGTATGAAATGATATTATCATTGCTGTAAACAACTTACTCAAATCCATTTCTGTAATTAACAAGGTTTAAAATGAAATTGTGTTCTTTAGAAATGGATGATACGATAGGATATAGCTACAGCTTCCACATCAACACACGTCCCTGTAATGCCTTTATTAACACATTCGTAATTTGACTTACATTCAATATATATATTCAATATATAGTTTGCAATATAGCTGGTCTTGTCTCAAATTATTGCACACTGATGTTGCAGCATTAAAGACATTAAGGAATTAAGGTACAGGCTGGAATTTACTGTTAAATGTAAGTATTTGATGTGTTAACTCCATTAAAGTGATCCCATACTTACCATATGGACGTAGTTTTTTCTCTTTGCAAAAGATCTCAGCTTGCATAATGTTTTCAAATGCTTCAGATGTTCAGTTCTTGGTGTACAATTTTTTTTTTTTAGTATATCTGAAAGATGCCTCACAAATTTATATGTAATGATACTTATTGTTGGTATAAGAAAATCACAATCAGTATGTATTTATCCATTCTTCCTTGGAACTGGAGAGAAAAGTAAACAAGTATTCTGGAAAAATAATGATTTATGCTGGCTGATGTATGATCTGTGACATGAGCATTGGCACTCAGACTTTTTAAAATACTCAGGATTCATTTTCTTTAAAGACAGATTAGAAACAGCTCATCTTATGGGGAAAAACTTGGGAAAGAATGCTTCGATATTTTAATAAATTCATATAATTTATTTCCATTTGTCCTCGTTTTCCTTTTATACATCATATCCTTTATTTCCCAAACTAAAAATGTTCTGCTTTTTGAGCTATTTGGTATTAAAGTGGAGGTATTTCATCATCCAGATAAAGATCTATAAATATGTACTATAACTAGTGATAGTATTTACCAGGCACTGATCATCATTTTTCCTGAGGTAAAACAGTAATCAAAATGTTTTAACAGCCCAGTCAGTTTATTAATTTAATGTTACATTGACCTGCCAATCAAAAATTTGATGAATGATGTTACCTAAATTCAATGGGTATCCATAAAAACGGAAGTGGTTTTAAGAAAAGAAGGGAGAGAGAAAAATGTATCTAAAAAAAATTGGAATTATGAGGAAAACTGCAATAGAAATATAGGCTGTAAATGATAATGTTTTGAATATTATGCTGAACTGGCATCTTCCCTACAGACACCTCAAGGGACGTTCTACCTGAACTCTAAATCTATGGAAGCAGCTGGATCCCATCACTTCATTATGTTTAGAGACAAGAAACCTAAATTAATTTTTTTGTCCATTTTTGGAAAGTTTTTGTTTGGGGAAAAAACCTTTAAACCTTGCTAACCTTTAAAAAAGGTCTCCTTCACCTCTAGTGTTCAGATGGTTTTAGAGAAATCCTATTGAACAAGTGCTAAAATTCATCATATATTGTTCTAGTGAATGCTTCTAGGTAATGGAGTGAAAATCCTGATGCTACGCCCCTGTGAAGCTTTGAAATCCCTCTCTTTGCAGTGGATAATATTTGAACCTTTCTGTTTTTTGATTTAATAATCCAAACATAGTGTTGGTAGGGTTTCATAAATGTTACTTGGATACCTAACCTTAAGCATTTAACATCCAATGGGACCAATGTAGAACCATTCTTACTGTCACTTTTCATTCTCACCTTGCTCAGCAGCAGATGCATTGACAGGATTAGAAATAACAAATTAAGTAAACTTTGTATTTTTAAGAAGGAATCAAAACTGATGTTATGACCCCCTTCACAAAAGGAATCAATTTGATTGCAAATGAGTATGACCTAAAGACAGCTTCCCTTGCCAATTTATATTGCTTTAAATTATTATGTAATATGGTTGTAGATGTTGAATTTCCTCTGGTATTGGATGAGAAAAACCACTTTTTTTCTTACGTACTCCTTCAGAGAGGTTTTGTTTCAGCCATTGGAACAAAACTGGTACTTCTTATGTAGAGAAAGATGAATTTCTCTGAAATTACACTTCTCTGCTGGGAAATCTGAAATAAGGTCCTTGATGAACTGCTCATCGTCCCACACGTGCTCTGGTGCAAGAAAGGCTGGTGGCATTTGCAGCAATCTATCTGTGTTTGCACGCTAATTCTGTCGAGTTCTCTTACCATCTGTTTCTTGCAAGAAATCAGGCTGACTGGTCCTGGGGTTTTTTCCACACTTGCTAGAACAGTAAATCTTGGCACTGCAAATGCTTTTGTTGTCTGGTAGCTTTCCATTTTACATGGCTACACCCACGACTTGCAAGTCCTAGCGTATGGGCCAGCATGGCAGTTGTGACCATCAGCTTGCTGCTTTAATTATAGTAACTTTTATCTCATCTCTTGGAATGAGAACGTTAGTGGATCATGCATGGGGTCCAGCCAACTAGCTGAACAAAATTCAGATGCTTTTACCTCATATATTAGTATCATTTTAAATTCATAGAAAGCATAACTTACAAGAGCCACAGTACATATGTACAGTGACTATTCTGCCTGAAGTATCTACAGAAATGGCAATGTAAATGTCAGATGACTTTTTACTCACTATAACAAATGGCTTTAACAAGTGTGTTCGTGTGTTTTGTGGCTAATTTTTTTTCTTTAATTTTGTGCTGTGAGGGAATGAAACCAAAGAAATTGGTGTCAATGTCCCTTCTGCGACTGCAGGGATCCCCAGACATCAAGCCCCAGAAAAGTGTATCTTTACCCTTACTAATTAGATCAACCTTGGATTTATCCCTCACTTACAAACTATATGAAAACTATGAAGCCAAGATTAGGGGATGCTAGATGTAAGTAATGGCCTTATTCCAGTAACTACATCTGTGTGCACTTTGTAAGCTTGCAGAATTATTCAAGAGAGCTTAAAGAATTAAACAGATTTTGTGTTTCCTACCTCCTCCTACAAAACCCCTGATGTTTCGGGTAGTTCGGTGTCTCTGCTTTATGGTAAGGACAAGAGAGCACCTAATCAACAGCACATTGCTATGGCATTTTTCCAACAGGCAAAAATATTCCTGTCTTCTGTTCAAGATTCTAAATAAATAAAATCAGAAAAAATATGGGTTTTTCAGAGATGTTAGGAGGAAAAACAAATTTGTGAGAGTACAAACTGTCTTATCACTTGATTGTACATGGGTTTTGCCAAACCGTCTGCTTGGAGAAAGATTCACTTTATTTGGGAGGTAGTTTTCAAAACTATTTATTGGAAAGAAGACGTGATTTACAAGCTGAATGTTTCAATGAGAATATTAAAAAGCTCTCTATTTTCTTCCCTCAGGAAGATTTGGTAAAGTTGTAGCAGGAGATGAAATGGAAATGTTTTGTGCTACCTCAGAAAGTAAGGAACTGCTGTGCCTGAAACTCTTAGAGCAAGGAGAAGTTCAAAAGGCTTTGTGCAGACTTTCTGAAAGGATGTATCTTAAAAATCACAATACATTAAAACAATATTCAATACAGTGATCTCAGAGTTCTTAGGCAAGAGAGTGGATCAATGTGAGGCACGACGAAACCATGAGATATGAATTCTGCTGTTTTGAGAAAAAAAGACACGCTCCTCATTGCAAAGGGAGCATTCTTCCAACAAAGGAAGTCTGACTGCAGCTTCTCTGGAGTGGATGGGATTTCAGCTACAGGATATAGAAGCAGTTCTGAAACTCTCACCCCCCTCTTCAGCCTGAGAAGAACAAAGTCCACCCTTTGTGAGGGTACAAAACAGGTGAAAGGTCTGACTGGAGGCAAATCAAAGTGACTAGACAAAAGTGACTGATTTTTCAATTGTTGTTATGATTATTTGCTGTTTTTTATTTAGAAACTCACTGCAGCCTGTAACAAGAAATAGGTATTTTTTAGGCACTTCAGGAACTCAGTTTAGTGCTTCTGAATTGCCATTATCTGCAGAAGGCATCTGAGAAAACTACCTTCATAGGAGGAATTTGGGCTTTGTCATAAATGATAACTGTGCTTGAAGAGAGATTACTATAAGCAGCTTACTGCTGGCTGTGGTATGGTTAAGCAGAACAGAAAAAAAATCACCAACTAAAAATAAGTTTGATAAAGTAAAATGCACTGACAAATGGCTGGATTTTTGTGTATGTGTGACCTCAGCTTGAAAAATAAGGGTTGTATCAACCAGGGCAGTTCGTAAAACACTGCACTCTTTTCAAGCTGTTGGATTTATGTTTCTATCCTCTATTCTCCATCCAGAGAGATGGAGAAACAGTAGTCAAGCATAACTTCAAAACTGACAGGTGGAAAACCAACAGACTGTGAAAATATAAGCAACTTCATGATTCCACTAGTAGGATAATAGAAATTTGGGAGATAAGAATTTGTATAGCTGACATTACCACTGTTACAGCTTAATATAACCAAAAAAAAAGGCAAGTTTTATGGAAAAACACTTGGGAAGAAATGTATTTTAGCTACTCTAAAATCAGGCCACTTGACTGTATGAGATTCTCAAGGCAGTTGATTTTATATTCTCTCAGTGCTTGTGTCTGAGAGCAAAATAAGTGAACTACCTGGGCTTGTTTAGCAATAAATTGAAACTTGCTTGGTTTAGCATCAACTAGTGTGGCAGAGAGCAGCTAAATATTCTTGTGGGAAAATGAGGAATCTGGGCTACAGAGTCCCTCATTCCTTAAGTATTAATAACTATTCAGAGTGAGATTTTTCAGTAGAGAAATATGCATCCTGAAAATGCTCCCTCTCTCATCACAGACAGTGCTGTGTACGGTGCTGGAACTGTATCATGCTTAGTAATGTTATTTTTTTTTCTCTCTTTTAAGTTATTTATTTGTGCAGTTCAGGCAAACCTATCAAAAATTAACACCAAATGTTAAAAATTTGATTATAAATTTTAAAATTAAAAAATAATTTTAAATTTAAGTTTTAAAAAAGAGAAATCTATATACTGTGTTTGAATTTTGCCCATCTATTTCTACAAGGAATTGAAATACTGCAGAAGAAATATTTCAATTATTTTATGATAGCTCTATCTCACTTCTGTGAGAGCACAGTTCCCCCTTTTTTCTTTTAAGGTGAGGGTTCAATGACTTTTTGTCAGGGTTTTCAATTTTGTTTACTTCAGTTGGCTTCGGTTGTGTTGTTTTGAGACAACATCTTTGAAAACTTTGAAACACTGTCCCCCACAGTAAACTCCTGGAAAAGCTGGCTTGGGCAGGTGCACTCTTTGCTGGGTTAAGAACTGTCTGGATGGCCACGCCCAGAGAGTGCTGGTGAACAGTGCTGCATCCAGTTGGTGGCCAGTCACTGGTGGTGTCACTCAGGGATCTGTGCTGGGGCCAGTTTTGTGTAATATTTTTTTTTGATGACATGGATGAGGGTATTTGAGTCTACTCTGAGTAAATTTGCAGATGACACTAAGCTGGGAGCGTGTGTTGATCTGTTGGAAGGTGGGAGGGCTCTGCAAAGAGACCTGGAACGGTTGGATAGATGGGCAGAGTCCCAGTAAGATGAAGTCTAACAAGACCAAGTGCCAAGTCCTGCATTTTGGCCACAATAACCCCCAGCAACGCTATAGGCTGGGGACAGTGTGGCTGGACAGTGCCCAGGCAGAAAGGGACCTGGGGGTACTGGTTGACAGCTGGCTGAACATGAGCCAGCAGTGTGCCCTGGTGGCCAAGGCGGCCAACGACATCCTGGCCTGTATCAGGAATAGTGTGGCCAGCAGACCAGGGAAGTCATTCCTTCTCTGTACTTGGCACTGGTGAGGCCACACCTCGAGTACCGTGTCCAGTTCTGGGCCCGTCAGTTCAGGAGGGACGTTGAGACAATGCTTGAAGGCGTCCAAAGGAGGGCAACAAGGCTGGTGAAGGGCTTGGAACACAAGCCCTGTGAGGAACGACTCAGGTTGTTTAGCCTGGAGAAAAGAAGACTCAGAGGTGACCTTATCACTCTCTACAACTACCTGAAAGGTGTCAGGTGGGGGTTGGTCTTTCCTCCCTGGCAACTACTGACAGGACAAGAGGACATGGTCTTAAACTGCACCAAGGGAAATTTAGGTTGGATGTTAGGAAAAAGTTTTTTACTGAAAGAGTGATAAAGTTCTGGAATTGTCTGCCTGGGGAGGTGGTCAAGTCACCATCCCTGGATGTGTTTAAAAAAAGACTGGATGTGGCACTCAGTGCCATGGTTTAGTTGAGGGGGTCTTAGGGCATGGGTTGGACTCGGTGATCTTGAAGGTCTCTTCCAACCTGGTGATTCTGTGATTCTGTGAAAAAAACCCTTTGAAAGTAGTCAGTTACTTATATAGAAAATACCACTGAATTGTTTTGAATATCACTGAATCATTTTGATCAGTTTCATAAAATCCTCGATTGGGAATTAAAATGTTAATTCTCTCTTGTGAAAGGAAATTAAATTGCTATTATCTCATTAAGAAGCTGATGAAGGTTTTCTGAGTATTTCAAAGTAATTGTGTCTTAAAACCCTACATGCTTCACATGCAAGAAGAATATGAATTTAAACTTATCAGTTTGACTGAAATTTTGTAAGAACAACATCAGTGGTGTTCAGTAAATATGACAATTCATTTAAAATGCTAATTGAATTTGGAGAAATACCAGTCAAATAAATATATAAGCAGTACTCTGCAGAAAAGAAAATAAGAAAAAATAAAATCCAGAAGCAACACAGCTTTTTAAATTGTAATTTTAACTTTTTCAGTGGTGGTTTTTAAGTATTTTTTTAAACTAAAATTTCCATTTTAGAAAAATGTGCATTTTCCTTCCCTGGAGTTCCTTCTTTTGTGTGGAAGTGATTTCACTGCACTCAAACATGTCTAGTAAGGTGAAATCACTCAGATATTCTAAAATCAAAGTTTAACCTTGAGCTCTGCACAGAAAAACTCTGCCTTGCTCTGTGTGTGTATGTGCATGTCTTTGTTCATTTCTTTAGAGAAAATAAGCATGTTACACCAAACAGAAAAGCCCATGTATTAATTATGAGTTTCTGATTTGATTCAGCAAATATCCATTGCTGAATACTGGATTTGGATTAATATCCCAGAGACCTACCCCCTCACAGAATTTAAATGGAAAATAACAATTGGTGATTTGTAACTCTGAATTATCACTGAATTAATTGCCTTCATACCACAATTGTCTTACACTGCTCCAGTTGATTTCTCCAGTTCCCCAGCAACTCTGGAAATGTCCAAATATCCTTTTATATCCTGCCAATAAAACCCTTTTCTCTCTCTGTCCTTCTTTCCTATGGCAAGTCCAGGGTAACCACTAATGTGGAGAGAGGTTGTTCTTGCAGTAGTCAGCCAACGTGCAGAACAAAGGAGAGCATCTGGATTACAAATGTCTGGAAGTTCTTTCCAATTTAAATTATTCTATGATTGTGTGATATATTTACAAGCCTTTCATTAAAACTGTATTATACCTCATTGGTACTTGGGTAAAAAAGGTATTAAAGATTCCAGATTAATCAAACAACAAACATTAACATCTCTGCAGAAGGAAAATGTGGGAAAATACAGAGTAGACAGTTGTCACAAATCTCTGAGATTCTGAGGTCACTGCTTTATGTCTTAGAAGTAGGGAAAAGACATATTCCAGCAATGGGATTTCATGTTTAGTTTTAGGGCATGTGTTTTATTTCTAGTTCTTTAGAACAATTTAAAATACATAAGGGAAAAGGAAGTTTTCTAAGAAACTTAGATTTAGTTGTAACTCTGTTGCTAGCTAGTATTTTTCCATTAGGCCCTTTCTTTTTCACTGTTGATAGTAATATTGTGGTACTCAGCAGTGGCAGCCATCCATAACGGATAGATGACACCATCTGCTGTCCTGTGCCAAAATGTAAATGTGAACTAAGGATTAACCAGTTTGGAAAAATGGACTCTAAGAGCAATACCTGATGCCCATTCATCAAGACCAGTTCACAAGGAGTCCAGTGATCTCTCAGGGGTACAATGAAAATATCTCAATCCAATTTTTTATATAGGTAGTACTATCTAAAAATGTTGTACCCTGGAGCCTATAACAACCTAGTTATTCCCTGAGAGATGCAGTCGGCCTCAAGAAAATAACATATCTAACACTGGTGATCTGAATGTGAAAGAGAATGTGAAAGAAAGCACTAAGCTGAACATTAATAGGTTCATCCAGCTGTCTCCATGGCGGCAGCTGGGATGCAATCTTGCTTAAAGTCTGTCCAGGTGGAACAATATTCACTCACAGTAACTGAGTGATGAACAAAGAAGAGCTTTGCCAAAGCCTTCTTTAGCAGCTTCCTGAGCCTCTGACAGGGCTGAAGGCTGTTCTGAAAAAGAGTCTAGAAAGGAAGGCAAGGCCAATGAGATTGAGAGAATGGTACCCAGTGGGAGGCAGTGGAAAAAAACCTGATAACATTGCCACAGTGTTCCTAAGACGCATACAGAGAACGAAAATCTGAAGTCTAGAACTGGAGACTTAGCAGAACTTCAAAACCACCAGCCTGCTCTTAAAACAGCTTTGCATTTGAAAGCCTATCACTTATCTGCTTAAAGTGTCTGACTTTGGCAGTTGTTTAAAATTAACCCCAGATAAACCTGTCCCTGATATTGTGCAGAGTATGTCACCAAGGTCTGTTGTACAATGCTTTTCCAGCCATTCTTGTGTCTGTTTATGTCTCCCAGGAATTTTGATATTTTTATTATTATTTATTTTGTAGGACTTTCTTCCGGTTTATTTCTGTTTGAAATTTATATCTGTTGGCCTGGTTGAAAGCTGGTTTCTAAACCCTTTAGGAAGGCAGAGCATACTCCCAGTCCTTCTCCAGGTAGAGGTACAACACGTTCAGGAAGCCTGGAAAGCCAATTATATCCTGGGCTGTATAAAAAGAAGGCTGTCCAGCAGGTCGAGAGAGGTGGTTCTCCCCCTCTGCTCTTATGAACCTCTGCCTGTAGAGCTGCATCCAGCTCTGGGGTCCTCACCACAAAAATGATGTGGGTCTGCTATGGAGACAGGCTGAAAGAACTGAAAAAGAGAAAAAAAAAAAAATATATGGCAATGAAGTTGTCCATTGTCCTTCTTCTGGTCAATTTTTCTTTACTGAATTAAAATAGTTGCTGGTCTTCTTTTACTTTAAAATGTTTTAAAAGAATAAGATTTGGAAAATAACTTTTTTTCCTCCTTCTTGAAAAGGAGATTTGTTTATCTCTCATTACAAGGCAATGTGGCTTTCCTCTCATATAATTGAACCACAAAATAGATCTCTCTGCTGTTAAATCTCTGGGTCCCCATTAATCTTGGTCATCTGTTATCCATGAGATATATGATTCTCATTCAGCACTATTATACTGGTTTCTTTTCCAACAAGTCATTTTTATTCTACTCTCCTGGGATAGTGTATATACTTGACATATAATTTCAGTAAATTCCCTAAAGCTGGGAAACTCCAGCTTTTTTATTAATAGGAAATGAAGAGTATTGCTTATAAAGTATTTTTCCAAGATTTAACAATGGTTGGAGTCAGACTTATTACTTTCTACTTCAATAATATTATCAATAACACTAAATCTGTTCTGAAACAATTTTATTTGATTGGGACATAGAGATAAAATTATGATTCAGGATCAAGTTTGCACTAGACCTTGCTTGTCTGCCAGTAAATTTAATCTCTGCAGGTTGCCTTCGCTGACATCATGCAGCACAGAGAAACCGCAGTAGAGCAGGTGTGCCAGTGGCTGGGCAGAGAGGAGCACTGGAGGCAGGCTGAGGGCATGGTCCTGTGTGGAGACCAGCTGCCTCTGCTGCGCACTCTGCCTTTGGCATCTGCTGCCCTGCAGGGAGAAAGCACCGCCCAGAGACTGTGTGAGGGAAAGAACAATTTATTTCCTTTTCCTTCAGTAAAGAGTTGCAAGAGCCCTTCTAGAGCTGCCGGTGCATTGGCCTCTTGCAGTCCTGGGGAGAGTCCCCAGTCCTGGGGGCTGGGGGCCCTTCTCTTAACGGGGTGCAAGGGTCCCCATGGCAATCGGTCCCAGCCCAGGACAGGGGTGCAGGGGCTGAAGCTGCTGCCCTGGGCAGAGAGATCTGCCGCTGTCACCACCTCCTGCACTGGCTCCTTCTGGGGCCTGTCCCACTCCATGGGGACAGGTGCAGGTGGGGGGTGTCTGGGACCCCCGGGGAAGGCAGCCTCCAATATGCCGGCTTCCTCCTCCATGTCAGAGCCTTTGGGGCCACTGGCAGGAGCTCCCATCCAGGAGCTGCTGGTCTGGGAGCTGCTGGAGCTGGAGCTGGAGCTGGAGCTGGCACTGTCACTGGCCACAGGGCCGTTGTTCCCGTCCCTGACGGCACCAGAGCGCAGCGGCCTCTGGGCCTCCTCACGGCACTGGCCCACAATGATGCTGATGACGCCATGCACCAGTGGTGCCATGTGTTGCTCGAGGACAGGCTGCAGCACACGGACCAACACCTCGGCATTCAGCCCGTTGACGCACAGGTTGTGCAGGATGGAGCTCTCTGTGGCTTCAACCAGCCACCACCAGTGCCAGAATATCCCCTCCAGCCTCTGATGCAGCCAGGGCCACACGGGCTCCAGCAGCTGCGGTTGTCCACGGAAAAGTCCGGCCCACACCTCGGGCAGGAGGCCACCCAGGAACTCCAGCCCCGAGAGGCCCTGCTCAGTGTCCCCTGTGGAGGAGCTGGACGGGGCACCACAGGGCCATGGGGGCTGTTCTCACCCAGGTGGCCGGGAGCTCTCCCTGCCTGGCTGGTGGCCACTGGCAGCTGCTCGGGGGCTGCCAGATACTCGTCTGTGTGGTCAGAAAGCCTGACAGTCTCTATCGGTGTCCTGCAGAGTGGGCATGAGGGATTTCTGTGTGCCCACCACAGGATGCAGCCCAGGCAGAAGCGGTGGCAGCAGGGCAGAGCAGAAGTCACATCCTTCTGAGAGTGCTGGCAGATGGGGCAGTTGCCATCTGTCTCTGTGGCCATGTCTGGGCTCTGCACTGCCCACGTTGCCCGGCTGCCCCAGCCAGGCAGGGCTGGGAAACAGGAGTGACAGCTCCGGGACTGGCACCGAGATCTGCCAAGAACAGGCCGCACCCAGCACCAGAGAAGCCTGGCTTGATCCTCTCGGCTTGCAGTCTTGCTTGGTAGGAGTTCAGCCTGGAGCCAGAGTGGCCCTGCCAATGTCTGAACGTAAGCAGTGAGGGACACAATGTCACAATCCATCCCCCCGTGATGTCACAGTCCACTGCTCTCTGACACCAGCCTCCACCCCCAGTGACAGCACAAAAGTCATTCCACCTCCTTGGAACCCCAAAATAAGCAGTGAGGGACGTGAGGTCACAATCCAGCTCTCGGTGATGTCACCATCTGCACTTCAGATTCCTCCACCCTGTGATGACACAGCAGGCCTTCCATCCCTGGAGATACACGCTGTCAGGAGAAAAAAGGAAATACTGTTCCCTAGTTTCAATTTCTACATTTCCGTGTTGCTCTCCCTCAGCCACCTGCATCACACGTCCTTGGCCCCATCTCTAATCCCTGCTCCTGACACCTTGCCATGGTTCCCTGGGGACAGTGAGATGCCATCACACCCGAGCCTTTCAGGCCAGGCCCTGCACAAGTTTTTTCCCTTTGGTTTAAAAGTCAGAGTTTGTCCTCTCTGCAGCCCTCCTAGATCAGGGGTGATGGGCACAAGGACACTTTGCATCTGTGTTTAGGGCTGTGGCACTGTTCTGCCTTGCTTGCCCAGTAAAATGGGTCCCCTTAGTGCTGACTAGTGGGGCTCCAAAGCCAGGAAGGAATTCTCTCTGCCTTTTGTTTCGGCAGCAGTTCTTTCACCTGCACGATGACAAGGCCAGGCCTCCATCCTGGGAGCACTGCTGAGGTGACAAGGGCACACTCCAAAAGACAGCATGTGGGCCCCTGAGCTAAGGAAATCTGCAAATACACAAATGGTTCCCCAGGGCAGGGGTGCAGCTCTACTTTTCTCCTCCTGCCTCCCATGGCTTTGGTGAGTTGTCCTCACCACCTGAATCCTGAAAACTGGGAGGGGCACTGTGCCTGCAAGGTGCAGTCTGACACTTCATTGCTGACCAAGCAAAAGCCCCTTCATATTGTTCAAGCTACAGAACTGTGGGAATAAATAAAAATGTGTCCAAATCAGTGCAGCCAGGTTCCCAGCAGGGCCTTATGGGCCTTCTGCATGACTGTGGGACAGTTCATGGGAATTGATTGAGTGAGCAACAGCTGGAAGCTTGGCTGGGGGAGAAGGTTGCTGCAGTTGAATGCCCAGCTCCAATGCTGCTGCTGATCCCAAAATGGGAAGTGCTGTTGACTTTCTTGAGGGACAAGAGGCCATGCAGAGAGATCCAGAGTGGAGCATTCGTAAACCATTTCGTGTTGAGACCAGCTACCCCTACTGCCCCCTCTGCCTTTGGCATCTGCTGCCCTGCAGGTGCTTGGCAGCAGCAGCTCTCCTGTGGGAAAAAAGGTGCTGCCCACATGGCCCTGGGCCCCGGGCCTATGGCTGTGCCTCACAGGACATGGGTGCCAGCCATGGTGGGGCACAAGGGGGAGGGCAAAGGCACTAGAAGGCTGAGGAAGCAGAGCCCAGAGACTGTGTGAGGGAAATAACAATTTATTTCATTCTTCTTAAATAAAGGGTTGCAAGAGCCTTGCTAGTGCTACCGGTGGGGGGCCCTCTTGGAGGTGCAGGGAGAGTCCTCATCGTCAGGGGCCCTTCTCTTTGGGGGACGCTGGGGCTGCCCAGGTGAGTGGCACCCGCCTTGGGTAGGACCAGAGGGTCTGTGCCTGGTGCTCTGGGCAGAGGGACCTGCCTCTTCCTGGAGCTGCTGCTGCTCTGGGGACATGGGCGTAGCTGGGGGATGGCTGTGACCCCTGGCAGGGGTGGCCTCCGTTGTGGCACCTTCCTCTTCCTCCTCCATGGAGACTTCAGGGCTTCTGGCTAGAGTCCATGTCTGAGAGGTAGAGGAGCTGGAGCTGGGGCTGTTGGGGCTGGGCGAGCTGGGGTTGTTGAGGCTGGAGAAGCTGAAGGAGCTGGAGCTGGAGCTGGAGCTGCTGGAGCTGCTGCTGGCTTCTGGGCTGTCATCCTCATCCACAGCAGCGTGAGAGCGCAGCACCCTCTGGGCCCGCTCACTGCAGTGGCTCACTATGATGTCGATGGTGCCCTGGACCAGTGGCACTGTGTGTTCCTCCAGGACTCCCTGCAAACTCTGGATCATCATGTCCTGGTCTGGCCCATACACACAGAGAGCATGCAGGATGGCACTCTGTGTGCTTCTTGCCAGCCACCACTCCTCCCTGTAGATGGCCTCCATCCTCTGGTTCAGCCAGGTCCTCACAGGCTCCAGCAGATCCCTTTGTCGACGGAAAAGTTGTGCCCAGACCTCGGGCAGGACACTGCCCACAGTTCGGGCTGGTGTCTCTTGAGGAGAAGAGGGATGGGCCGGCACAGGGGGATGGGCGCTGTTCTCGTCGCGGCCACCGGGAGCTCTCCCTGCCTGGCTGGTGGCCGCTGGCAGCTGTTCAGGGGCTGTGATGACTATCTCCAGATAGTCACCTGCATCATCAGAAAACCTGACAGTCTCTATTGCTCCTCTGCAGAGTGGGCATGATGGATTTGTCTGTGCCCACCGCAGGATGCAGCCCCGACAGAAACGGTGGCCACAGGGCAGAGCAGAAGCCACATCATCCCAGGTGTCCTGGCAGATGGGGCAGTTGCCACCCATCTCTGTGGCCATATTTGACCTCTGCAGCACATGGGGAGAGCTGAGGATCAGGAGCTGCTCTCATTCACTACTGTCATACACTGGAGGAGAGGGGAGGAAGGAGAAGGACACCCTCTCACCTCCCTAAAGCCCGGTCACCTGCCCATGTCCAACCCGGAGGACATTTCCCATCAGTGCTGCAAGCACCCACAGTGCCTAGCTGCCCCAAGCAGGCAGAACTGGTTGCTCTGGGACTGGCACTGGGATGTGCCAAGAACAGGCACCACTCAGCAGCAGAGAAACCAGGCTTGATCCTCCACACCTTGCAGTCACGCCCAGTGGGAATTCAGGCCAGAGTCAGACTGGTGCTGGCTCTGCCCACATCCATACATAAGCAGTCAGGGGTGAGATATCACAATCCAGTGCTCGGTGATGTCACAATCTGCCTCTTGCTGATGTCACCTTTCATCAGCAGGTGATGTGACAGTGTCCCTGCCAGCGCATATTGTCAGAAGAAAGAAGAAAATATTTTTTCTTATTTTCAACTTCTGCATTCCATGTTGCTCTCCCTCAGCCACCTGCATCATGTGTCCATAGCCCTGTGTCTCATCCCTGCTCCCAACATCTTGCCAAGGTTTTCTGTGAGGAGCAGAGTGGTGGGACCAGTCAGCATGGACCGCCTGTGGCTGGGTGATGCCTCCTCCTGTCACTGCCTTTCCCTGGGCAGTGCTGGGATTTGGAGAACCTGGGTGCTGGTGGCCAGCTCTGGGTGAGAGTCTCCCACCCCTGTGGGTTGTGTCCCTGCTTCAGGGAGAAGCAGAAAGGAATTTTTTGCTCCAGTCCCATCTATTCCCACGGGCACTTGCTCACAGTGCCAGGTCCCTCCCCACTTCCCAAGTCTCTGTGTTTCTGGAAGCCAGTGCCTTTGTGCTCCTCCCCACAGCCTTGGGAAGGAGCTGGAGTTGCTGTCCCTCCAGAGTGGGGTACAAGGGCCAGAGGAACCCTGTGACAACTCAAGAGAGCCCAGGACCCATCACCACATGGGCCATGCTGTGCCACCATCCCATCTTGCCTCTGGCTATTGTCATCACTGAGCCCAAAGTGTTCTTTTTCCCTTTGGAATTAACTTCTGTTAGTTTGAGGGTTGGCTGAGGTGAGCCAAGGATGCCGTGTGCAACCACCACATCGCTCTGCCTCAGGGTGCAGAGATCTCTCTTCAAACCTGTGCAAATGGAGGATGTCCATTGTCATACACCGTTGTTAGGTGCTTAACAATCCACATGGAAAAAAATGGAAGTTTGTTCATCGGGACTTTTTTGTGTTGTTACTGGGAGGGATGTTTCTCTTTGCTTAAGTGCCTCTTAAAGTATGTCACTTTTATTCCTTTTCATTTGGAATTGGAGTTTTAAAGGTCTAAATATGCTGGCAGCACCTGGAATTTCAGAGTACCAAGATATTCCCTCTTTTCTGTAGAAACTAAGGCCACAGATACTGCTGGAGATGCATTTCATGCTTTAAGAGGACTCTTCCCCAAGGTGCTGTGTTCGTCTTGAATTTGTTGCACATCCTGTGCCCCAGAGCATCCCCCCATTAACTCACTGCCATGATAAAATTTCATTTCTTTTGCCCCGAATATCCCATGTGCCCTGAAATCATGAAATGATAGAAAGGTGAGGACGGAAGGGACTTTTAGAGATCATCTAGTCCAAGCCCCCTGCCATGGTCAGGGACACTTTCCACTAGACCAGGTTCGTATCCAACCTGACCCTGAACACTACCAGTGATGGGACATCCACAACATCCATGGGCAAGCCATTCCTGTGTTTTACTGGAGCAGAGGAGCAGAATTCCCTTCCCTGACCCACTGAACATCCTTTTTAGACATAGCCCAGGGTACAGAGGCATTTCAGGGCTGCAAGCACACAGTGCCACCTCATACCCAATATTTCCTTCTCCAGCATCCCCTAGTCCTTCTCCACAGGGCTGTTCTCAATCAATTCATTGCCCCTATAATTTTGTTGTTTCCCCTCCAGATTGATTGGCTTGGAAGGAAAGCCCAGGGAATACCATAAAATTCACCTGTTTCTGGGTGGACTTTCAAAATAGGGTCTTAGTTGTGACCCAGCACCTGTGGGCCAAGACCTGCCAGAAATAACAGAAATAAAGAATAATTCATATGAGGCAAGTGGTTGGAAATGTCATGAAACGATGTCAAAAGAGAGTGCTTGTGAAAGCTAGTATTTCTTGAAGGAAATGCCTGACAGGAAAGCATCCTGTCAAGTGCTGAGCACTTGCAGGGGGCCAGTGCAGACAGAAGAGAGGAGGTCTGTAGATGCAAGGTGCTCAAATCCCATCCCCAGGTGACCTTTGAAAAGTGGTCCCTTCACACAGCAGAAACTCAAAAGCAGCTATGACTTACCTTCACCTGTTGGGAAGAGATGGAAGAAGATCAAAGAGATCTTTCAGAATTTGCTGCTTGCCAGAAAGCAACCACACTAAAGCACTTTCATGTGGACAAAACACAGTTTGAAGATTCAGTTGCAGCTCTGCTCTAAATGTTTGTGTTTTGTAAGTGCCATTCCTGGGAATGCTGCAATTCTGCTCTGAAGGAGCCTGCAAGAGGGGAACTGGAATAACAGAAGGGAGAAGCTGAGTCCTCACCAGCAATTTCTGCACACAGTTTGCTCCTGACCAGCCCCTGAAGACTGTAACATAAGCCCCTGTGTGGAGAGTGGCTTCCAGGTTCTGATCAGCTGCTTTACAGGGTTAGCTATGGCACCCAGCCGTGTGCTGAGTGCCTTCGGTGACACTGGACAATTCATCAAACACAGATGCCAGGCACTTGATTGCAATGACGATGTAAAGAGACACAAACATAACCATGCCTTGTGCAAGAGGTTATGAAGCAGACGGCAACAAACATGGTGAAGCAACTGGAGCACCTCTCTTATGAGAAAAGCTTGAGGGAGCAGTTCAGCCTCAAGGAGAGACTTCTAAGAAGGGGCCTCATCCCTGTCAGTGTCTGTGTCTGAATGGAGGGCTCAGAGCATGGATCAGGCTCTACTCTGTGGGTCCCAGCAATGGCACAAGAGGAACGGGCAGGAACTGATGCCCAGGAAGTTCCCCCTAAACGGGAGGCAGAACTTCTTTCCTGTGCAGTGACTGAGCCCTGATCAGATTGCCCAGAGAGGCTGTGGAGTCTCCCTCACTGGAGATATTCCAGACCCATCTGGACACAATCCTGTGCCATGTGCTCTGGGATGACCCTGCTTGAGCAGGGAGGTGGGACCAGATGACCCACTGTGGTCCCTTCCAACCTGACCCATCCTGTGATTCTGTGTTCCTCTGAACTATAGAATTCTAATGCACTTTGAATGGCAAAATGGGAGTGAATGTGTAATGGCACATTGTAGATAAAAGGAGACCTCAGGCACAGGCTTAACTTCGTCTTAATTTTCAGTTCTCCTTCATCTCTACTTTTAGCAGGCTGGTAGATCTGTGTAATAAAATAAACAGGATAAGAGGACCCTTTTGTTGCTGAAAGTGAAACAGGTTTTTGACTCATGAGAAGGGAAGAATTTGTGACCATTTTTGAATGACGAAAGTGAATTATTACAAGGGCTCAGGAGGGGGATATATCTGGCTCCAAATGTGGCTAAAAGTTTGTATTTTCTACCTTGCTCTTTTCCCCCCTCTTTCATTTCACACAGATTTCGGGGAATTATTTTGGAACCAGTGATTTCTGTGTCAGCCTTTTTAATGCACCCTCAGGGACTGAAACCTGACATTTTAATAAAATGCTTGTTTAGCAAGTGTAGTTCAAAGTCAGTGTATTGAGTGCGGGCTTCAGTGGATCGATGCCGCGTTTGTTCCTGCTGTGTCCCTCGTGGACTGCTTAGGCAGCACTCTCCTGGCACCTACATGTGCACACAACCTCACCTTCACAGGTGGTTGCGAACAGCCGCTCACACCCAGTCTGTGCACGAACCGGAGACAGAGACGTGAGAAGGGTTCTCTGCATGCAATTCTGAGGCGTTTAATGGCAACACACCTGAAGGGAACAGAGGCAAGAAAGAACCACCAAACCAAAAGCCCACGCCAGTTTTATCCTGAAAACTGCCAAAGGCAGGCAGAGCATCCAGAAACAATGGTCTGAGGGCTAGGGGGCAGAGGCAAGGTTGAATGGCATAACAGGGGCCAATGGGAAAAGGGATGGGAGGGGAGAGAGGGCCAGTGACCAGCAGAATCTAGACAGAGGGAGAACTTTCTAGCACAGTGTTGTAAGGAGAGACCACTTTTAGGGCAACTTGGGGGGTGTAGAATGGACTTAGCCACCGCAACATCAATGTATGTGAAAAACTGGAGATTTCTATATAATTTTAAGAAGAGTCTATAATGTCATGTATTAGCGAGGTAACTATCTCCGTTACTGTGAACTCTTCTCAGCTTAGCCAGCGAGAAGCAAATTACACATCCAGTCTGTTTGTCAAGTCACAGCCCCAAGGAGCTGCGTCTGTCCCTGTCTGGCCAATCCCTTCTTGCCTTCCTGGGGCTTCCTTGAAGTTCTGCTTTGTCCTCACTCAGTCGTGGAGAGAGGTCGTCATCCCCCTGCAGGGCAGGACTTGGGACAGGTCTGCACACACGTAACACACCCTTCAGACAGAGCCTTGGAGCTGGCACTCCTCGTGCCTCTCTTCCCATATACTGTGGATCAGGTGAGACTTCCCACACGCTGGCAGAGCTCAAACCATGGTGGTCATTATTTCATCTGTGGAGAAGACCAGAGAAGAAGGAGGGTTGCAGTTATAAACATCAAGCAGGAGAACAGATGCCTTACAGCACCTCAGTCATTTCATTGGGCACACATCTTCTACAAGATGTGCAATACAACATTAATTTCACAGTTACCCAGGGAAGAATGTCTGAATTTCTGACATGATCTGTTGGTAAAGGATACTCAAGGCAATCGAATCTCTCCTTTTCTGCAGCTTTACTGTTCTAATCAAACGTGTGACTTCTAATTCAGCTGCAAAAGAAGTTAATTGTCCAAATAAAAAAATCTGTTAATCTTACTTAGGTTGTTGATTTTTGAAATATTAGATACTATTAATTTTTATGTGAATTTGTCAGTGTTTTGATAAAAGGTTTTGGGAGAAAAAACCCAGAGAATTGACGACTTCTATTTCTGACTGTGACTGTAATAGTGAGGAGAATTTTATTTCATTATTGTGAGGCCTCTCTGCTAAAGAATGACTGTCTTTATAGTTGGTATTGCGACCATACAAACCTTAACTTCAGGTTCTCAGAAGCCAATAAACTTCCTTAGGAGCACTGCTGTCATTTGTTTGATCCAAGAGTATTCTGGCCCAGATCTTGACAAAAGAATTTTTGAAACAGTCTCTGTACAAACAAAGGGGAGGGGAGCAAAACTTCTCATCTGCTCTTTGGTCTGCTGACAGCTGTCATGAGGTAGCAGAGAGGAAGGTGCTACAACCATGAACTGCAGCTCAGGCAGCTGAAAAAAAACCCCACGTGGAAATAGCAAGTAATGTTGACTTCCTTATGCTCTGCATATTGTAATCTTTATTCTCTCCCAAGACTTCATATTATTGTTTCAACTAAGTAGGGTCACTACCATTGATTAAATTCAACCATGAGCTAGGTGCTGGGTCGCACCAAAAGCACTTCTATGGAATTACACCAGACTTGCAGTAACACAAACTGTAGGTTACGGGCGGGTTCGGTCGGGACCGGGCGGACGTAGACGGATGGAGATCTCTATAGGCAGGTCTTGGGACACAGTCGGTTTATTGTAAAGGGCGTGGGTATTGGGGCACTGCTCAGAGCTGCTAGACTCAGCTCTGAGCAGGCCCAAGAGAGTAAGCAGGTGAGAGAGAGAGAGAGGGTGTAAGAGCAAGAGTGGAAGTAAGAGTAGAAGTGGAAGAGAGGAATAGAGAAGAAGAGAGAGAATCAGAATCAGAAGTGAGAATGTCTGAAGTCCTGGTTACAATACAATAAATCATCTTCTGTACTGAATATTCTAATTGTCACTAACCAATCTAATACAAGATACAAATCCTATAGCATTTACATACAGCCTATAAGAGTCCTTATATTACCATAGAGTGTTACATCTTAACTTCTAAAAACTACTCTTTGGACCCCTTCTGCTGAGCTAGTAGGGTCTGCTCTGACCCTTGGACCTGTTTGCAAGCAGAGGGTATTGTTTCATCAAGAGGGGATTACTTCAGTGGCCATACCATTGTTTTCTAGTTGTTCAGTAACTAAGACCTGGTATTTCAAAAGTGGCTTTCATTTCGATGTTGCCTGTAGTTTTCATATTCCCAAAATCTTTTGTCAGGCAATCATATTTCCAAGGTTTTCCTGTTCCATCTTTCCCAACAACAAACAACAGCAGAATCTTTCACTCAGTTGGTGTTTACTAAAATGCCACCTCAAATTTTTCAAGGCAGAAAGAGATTGTATCTCTTCACCAACTTGCAAACTGAACTGCACTGAAATGTATGAAGTGAGTATTACAAAGAAAAGTATTAATAAAAATCTCATTTCAAAGATGAAAAGAAAACCCTGCCATGGCATTGGATTGTACTCCAGCCAGGAGGAACACATATCCCTTCTGAAGAGAGCATGTGCATAGGAAATAGGCTTGCGATAGCATCCCAAGACATGCCAGATAATGAGCAGAATTTTCACAAGTAATAGTTACTTGGACACATCCCAGGATTAGGTTACCCAGTTTGAGGTAAAGCAGTGCAGCCTGAATTTTGAACTTGCCCTGTTCGGAGCCAGGAATTACCAGCCAAAACTGAGTCCCTCAGACTTTTTCAGTTTTACCTCTAATTTATGAGTGGCAGTTTAATGAGTGTTCTTCCTTTGGTCTCCTTTGGAAATGATTGTAGTCTAGATGTCAAAATTAACTTGCATTTCTGCCTCTAGCTTTTGCCCTTCCAGACCTTTCTAACATGTAATTTGCTTGTCACTGTGTGATGCATCGTACTTGCCTCTAGATTCATGGACAGGAAAATGTGACTAAGCAATGGATGGTGTTCTTTGATGAAGAGCACAGGATCAGGCACTCTACAGCCTGTTACGGTTTGGAATCTGTATGTGAGCAAGGCTTCCTGAAATCAATACAGTATGGATTATTTAAATGTGAAAATAAATCCATGTGAGCAGTGATCCAGATGATACTGACATGATCTGTCCTTTTACTTCCACCTCCTATCTCAAAGATTTAACCACTGATGTTATCTTTCAGAATATCTTTCCAGTCTGTTCTGTTAAGACATGAATTTAAATGTAGTTTTGTCTAGCTTTTCTGCTTGACATCACCTCAGTTTCCATGTCACCTGTTATTTTTGTTCTCCTCGTGTGGCTCATAGCCCTGGAGCTTGTCCCTGTGGGATCAGTCTTTCCTTGTGCAGATACCCAGAACACATTTTCAGTGTCACTGGGATGGTGCCTGAAGCTGCTTTGAGCAGCAGCATGCAGTGGCTGGAGCCTCCTGGTCACCCAGGTCATACGGCTGCTGCCAACCAGAGAGCAGTGCAGGGCTTTCTGTCCTTCTCAGTCTACAGGGAAATGATCCATGAAAACAGAGCAGAAGAAAACAGTCATTGGCCAGGATCTGAGCTTGGCTTCAGGCTCCCTTCAGGGGTGGGTGGGCTGTCTGAGTGTCCTGCTCATGTTAGCACTGTGATAGGTTTGGATAGGGTTTGGAACCTTAGGTAGGACTGCCTGGATTATTTCATTTTTAAAAGTAGAGTTTTTATATCAGGGATTTGAATGAGTGCTCTAGTGTCACCTACATCATCTATTACATAATTAATGCAGACTTAAGAGACCATTTTCCATCACAAAGGTGGGTTGTGAAATGTGCAAATTTTTCTTACACATTAAATTCCAAATTAATTTAAATAACTTTAAATTAAATTACAAATTAATTCTGTACAAATTAAACAGAGAATATTTTAGAGCTTTACCTTTAAGTTGCATTTTTCACCTCTTTGCTTTATGCGATCTTGCTTCCTGAGGATAGAATTACAAATGTAACATGGCAGTTGGATTTATGTAGGAAATGTAGATATAAATCCAGAGCTCAGAGGCACAGATATTTAAAATATATCACTTATTTTAAATGACCAGTAAAGTAACAGTGTTATTAGGCTGAAAAGGAGTCTTCAGTGGGATTCATGTTACATTTCCTTTTGGCATAAATGCCTGGATGACAAACAGATAAGGAGATTTAAATTCACAGTATCTCATTTGGAGGTAAATACTGGGTTTATTTTGCATTTTTCCCTTAGTCTGAATAAAATAAGTCAATGTGATGGCTAGAGTCTTAAATGCAGAGCAGCTCTGCCAACGCTGACTGCTCTTGTCACGATGAGGTGACTGGTAATGACAGTTTTCCTTTTTCTCCAGACCAAGGCTGTCAGTGTTTCTGCATTTGTACTAATGAGAAGGGCAGAATATAATTTTGTGGCTTAATGGAGGGCAAAGCAATGTCTGAATTCAACTGATTTAATTTTTTCTTTGATTACATATTTTCTCTCACGTGTCTGAAAATAAAGCAAGCACTTTTTGGAAATGCTCAGAATCCAGGATCTGTGTCGTCAGTAGCAGCCCTGTGATCCCTCAGAACCTGTCTACCTTGAGCTAAGTAAGCAAAGGTGTGAGGTATTTTGGCTTCTTTTAGACACAGAAAGCTCCACTCAACAAACCAAAGCTATACCAGCTTTCTGAATCCTCTGGAAAATCTGACTTATTCAAGAAAGTATCATTTTAAATGTGCAGATTTTCTGCTTATCATTCATTCAGATACTTCATAAGCCAGACCAATAATGCTCTTTATAATGGTTTAACACAGCTGATGATAATGAGACACTTGAAATTTGGCTTCAATTTTCAATCATGTTTCAAATATGAGAATATCCATCTGGGGGAGGATCAGAATGAATTTGCACAGTTCCATTATGGCTTTATGTTCAACAAACACATCCTCTCCTTCTCCCTTCTCTGACCTCAAGCATTAAAGTAAAACCCTGGCTTTGGAAATGCAGCTCAAATGCAACCGTTTCTGCTGTTTTGCTTAATGTTTTTGCAGGAGCTGAAAATACTCAGTTGCAATTTGCTTATAACATTCTTTGTAATTGTGGGACTGAAAAAAAAAAAAAACCACAGGGATTTCTGCCATCCACACAAAATGTGTAGCATAGCATTGTAAAGACTCTATGTCAATATTCATGTTTTGCTTTACATATAATTTTATTAAACTTATACTTTGGAATAAATTTTACCTAGCAGCTTTTCAGTTAAATTACAGCAATTGTTTTTCAGCAGGATATTTTTTTCTGTAGGATTAGACAAGAAAAGTAATCACTTCAGAAAATCCACATACATGTGCAGTATTCTCATGGCTGGTTTCATCTTGAGAAGGTCTGGAACGGCTCCATCTTTATTGAATGAGATGACGAGAAACTTAATCTTTCAGTAAAAGGAATTCAGCTGAACCATTAAATTACAAAATGACCCTCTAGAAATCAGAGCAAGGTCATTTAGACCAAATAATGTGCAAATATTATGGTCCAATGTGTTCTTTGCAAGGCTGTATTATTTATAGATTGGATTAACATCATCACCTCCAAAATCCACAGGTTTCCTTGGGAATATTACAGTAAGGCAAGGAAGTCATGGGCAAGGAACAACAGACAGATATGATCTGAGCAGCTAAAAGAAGATGGGCAGTGTCATCCTTCTGGGGCAATTCTTGAAAGCAACCAGTCAAAAGGAACAGAGAGTGTGCTGTGGGGAATCTTTGCAGTGAAAGATTTAAGGTTCGTAGAGGGGCAAAGCAGTTAATTTCTTTGTAAAAACTTTCCATGTGATCTTTTACTTCCTTTCACTTAATTTCCAACTAAATACGAAATTTGTCTCCTGTCCTCTGTGATGCTTACAAACACAAGTGCATCCTTCTTCCAGAAGTTAGGAAGAGGATCACACACCAAAATATTCCCTGAGCTTCAAGAGCATATGTCCCTCGTCTGTCTCCACTGCACCTCCCTCCATTTTAGAGGTTCACTGGTCACTCACAGTAAGCTGGTCCAGTGAGTGACAGAGAACTTTGGGGATGAATACCCTGTTTCTCTCTTCTCTGCAGAGCTTGATGGGATTGTGGCTGAAGAGAGAAGACAGATGGGAATTGCCATGATGACAAGGAGTGGTGCTTGCTACAAGTTTTTAAGGAGGAAGCTATAGCAGAGTTCTCTCTGGATGCTGGCATTGAGCCTGGGGTATAGTCAGTGAAATCTGAGCCAAAATCCAAGAGGAATAGACCCAAATGGACATGGAAAAAAACTGTCTTTAAATTTAGAATCTACCTCAAGAACTGTCATCACAAAGGTGCTCGTGTTGTTGTTTCTCACTTATGCCAGTGTTCACCAAATCTTCCTTTACAGGCTCAGGTGATTTGTGGCTAAGAGCCCATGTGCTCTGAACACATTTAATGGTCTGTTTGGTATTGCACAAATCATACATCCAGCATACAGCTAGATTAATTATGTTTGCTAATTTCCGCCAAAAGTTCATTTGGCGTAAAGGGATTGCTTGGTTTTCTTTAAATATTTCAAGGATGGAAGCCATTTATCTAAATGGTTTGCAAGCTGCCCACAGTTTGACAGATGATGGGACCCTGGCACTGGCTCTCAGTGAGCTCCCAGCTGGAATGGGGCTTTAGTCAGTGTTACAAAGTTTGTCTAAAGTCTTCCATTATAATTCTTTATGAGTCATTTCTTAAACCTCTATAACACAGAGATATTTGCATTTATGTTTTTCTTTTGTTTAGTTTTTCTTATCTTTGGGAGCTCTTTCTCACAAAAGGAGACGTTCTCTTCTAGATATTGTGGGCCTTGCAAAAAACACTTTCATTTGGAATGCCGAGAAACTGGAAGGATTTCATTACTTAAAAGTCTGTGCTCTGGTAGATTTTGTTCTTGCACTTTCAACTAAGGTCCTGAGTCCTGGTAAGGTGTTGCACTTAGAGGACTGCCTGTCCCTAAATGGCAAGTCTAAAGAAGAGTCAATAAGAATGGACACCTGCAACAGAAGACTTCTCTGGGACGGTTAATCCCACGGATCCAGGATGAAATGCAAACAAATAAGAACGGTTTTACTGTGTCTGACCAAATATTTACTAAACTCTGTCATTCATTAGCCTGCCTCTAAAAGAGAGAAAGAGCAGATAGAGAGCAACAAACTGAAGAGCAAAACAAGCACAAAGGGCTGCTATCCTGATTTTTTCCTTCATCCAGTGGTTTGTAGGTCACACATGTCTTCAGTCAGGTAGGATGATTTTTTATTTAAAGAAAAAAATCAGCAGGGTTGTTTTAAAAATTGTGTGAAACCTCCATATATAAAAAAGGCATCTAAGAATTAAATTTTGCTGAGGAAATGAACTCAAAGTGGGAGAAAATAACTTCTAAAAGACATGTGCTGTGCAAGCCATGATGCTGGTCAGTACTGCTGGCCACTGATTTTTCCCATGGCCTGCCTTTTGAAACCAAAAGACAGTTCCAGCAAGAACTGAAGCTCATCAGATTTTCAAAAGCAAAGAACAAAGAAACTGGAGCCTGACTGTCACTTGAGGTCATCGGAAGCTGACAGATGGGGAAACAGGGAGTCTGGGAATCTTGACCCCTAAAACACTGCTCCAAGGCACTATGTACTTCTAGGACCAAGAGCTCCAGGGTAGATCCATGCTGTGAATGAATTCCTCAGAATTAAAGTCAGGTATCTTGGAGTCTGACTCCAGAGACATCCAGGTCAAAAGTCACATTTTGAATCGTAGTTCCCACTGGTTTCAAGATAAAATGGAAGTCTTCCTTCCTGTATGTGCAGTTCCCTTTATGCACGAGCTGCTTTAGCTCTCAGCTTTTCACCATGACTTTTTTCCATCTTCTGTTGTGTTATCCTGTACCTGTCTAGGGCAACAAAAGTAAGCAACCAGTATCTGCAAAGTTAAACATTAAAATCAAGGTTTCCAGGACCTGAAAACACACCTGTGGGTGACGAAGGAGAGAAGGAGGGTGGGAGGAAATGTGCACAAAGACTCTGAGACGAGGAAAGAAGAAAGATTAAAAAACTACTCATCCTTGTCCATTATTCCACCTGAGTGAACAACTTGCTGTGCAATAATTATAGTGTAATATAACAAAATGGTCAGTCACAGCGTTAAAGGTTACTTTAGGGTTACTTAAATTAAAAGGTTACTTTATTTTAACAACTGCACTGCTGCTGTGGGGATGGGGCACATTGTCACTCGTTACTAATACAGCAGATAATATATTATTTCAAGTGGATTCTGTCCAGTTGTGTGTAGTGTTGCACTGTTCTGTGTGATATAACTTGGGTTGCCATTGCAACTTTAAGTAACTTCTAGTGTCAAAAATAATAGTAAACTTCTGGTCACCATTTTAATAAAATCTTTAATTTCATCTTGTCTGTCAGATATTGGCCTCCTGGCCCTGGAGATCATTGAAAAACATCTTTTGTGCTGATTGGAGCAGACAAATGAGTCAACCATCATAAGACTATTTGCCCTTGACCCCACATTCACAGCAGAGTCTTTGTGGAGCAAAGGCACTGCTGCCTAGCAGCTACTGGGTTCTGGTTTAGGTCCTTACAGACTTGAACAATCTATTTCAAATTAGCTCATAAAACTGCAAGAACTAAGAACTTTAATGGAATCCTATTTCTCCATAGATTTTTGGTTCTTGATTCAGACTTTCCTTTCACAAGCCAAATCATATATGAAGCAAGATTTTCTACCATTCTCACATTTAAGGATGTCAGCTCTGAGTTACCAAGGGACTCTGACATCTATAGATTTATTCAGAACCCTGGCTCTGTGGGACTGACCTAATTAGAGATCTCACCAACACCTTCTGGAAGCCAGACCTGAAAAGGTGATGTGAGTTTGCACAGTCATTGTGCACTGCATTGGCCTTGGATAGGAAATAGGAAATGGGAATTAATGGGAAATGAAGAGAGAGATGAAATTTCGTAGTTTAATCTTAAATGATGACAAGGTTCCCTTAGGCTGCAGGGGTCAAGTCAGTCATGTCATGGCCTCTTGCTGGGCTGGGGAGAATTCAGAGGCCTGGGGGCCTTCCTCTTTTGGGCACACCGGCCCACGCCAGGCAAGCAGCCCCTGCCTCTACTTGGAGCAGAGGGGCTGCAGCTGCTGCCCTGGGCAGAGGGACCTGCCACTGCTGGCTGCTCCAGCTGCTCCGGTTCCTTCTGGGGATGGCCCCACTTTGCAGGATTGGGCACAGGTGGGGAGTGGCTGGGACCCCCATGGTGAGTGACCTCTGAGGTACCAGCTTCTTCCTCCACATTGGAGCCACTGGTGGGAGTGCTCTCCTGGGAGCTGCTGGACTTGGATCTGCTGGTGCTCTCTGCTTGGCTGTTGTCCTCATCCTCTGCAGTGTGGGGATGCAGAAGTCTCTGGGCCTCCTCGCTGCACTGGGCTGCAACAACCTCGATGAGGCCATGGACCAGTGGTGCTGTGTGCCCATCGAGGAAGACCAGCAGTCTCTGGGCCAAGCCCTCTGCATCCAGACCACAGATGCAGAGGTAGAGCAGGATGCAGCTCTCTGCGGCCTCAATCAGCCACCACCGGCCCCGGTATATTTGCTCCAGCTTCTGGTGCAGCCAGGAATGTCCAGGAGGTGCTGTTGTTGTTGGAACAGTCCTCCCCACACCTTGGGCAGGAGGCCACCCACAGGCTCTGGCCCTGCATCCCCCTGCTCAGCTGGGGACAGTGTTCCCTGTGGAGAAGACTCAGGGGACACCTCAGGGCCATGAGCACTGTTTTCATCCAGGTGATCGGGAGTTCTCCCTGCCTGGCTATGGGCTTCTTGTGACTCTGCAGGGGAGGTGATGACCAACCGTGCATAGTCCCATTCACCCTGCTCAGAAAACCTGATGGTCTCTATCAGTGTCCTGCAGAGTGGGCATGAGGGATTTCTGTGTGCCCACCACAGGATGCAGCCCAGGCAGAAGCGGTGGCAGCAGGGCAGAGCAGAAGCCACATCCTTCCGAGAGTCCTGGCAGATGGGGCAGTTGGCATCTCTCTCCATGGCCATTGTTGTCTCAAGCCAGACTGGCCCAGGCTCTGCTGACATCCAGATATAAGCAGTGATATGTCACAATAATTCCCCCGGAGATGTCACAATCTGCCACTCAGTGATATCACCATCCATGAGTAAGTGATGTCACAATGAGATGTCCACCCCTGCAGACACACGGCATCAGGAGGAAATGGAAATACCAATTCTTTTTTTCAGTTTCTACATCTGCATGTTGCTCTACCTCGGCCACCAGCATCACATGTCCTTGGCCCTTTGTCTCATCCCCACTCCTGATACCTTGCCAAGGTTTCCTGTGAAGTGCCACTGAGCAAGGGTAGATCTGTGTTTTCTTGCTGTGCTCCCAAATCCACTCAGCTGTAGTGTGCAGCCAGGCTCCCAGCACGGTCCTCTCTGCCTCCCTGGGTTGTTGTAGGACAGCTTGTGGGAAGTGACCAAGTAAGAGACAAATGGAAACCTGGCTTGGGGGGAAGAGAGTGTTTTAAGCAACAGGAGAGTTTCTCTACCTCTTCATTACCATCTTCTCTGGCATATCCTCTCAGAAGAAAGCCCTGGGCACATCACAGCAGTCTGAGCAACCCCACCTTCCTTGGCCCTAAATACCTAATTTCTGCCAGTACTGGCCAAGTGTGTCTTTTCTAAGGTCAGTGTGAGCTGAAAATTCTAAATCAGAGCTCCTGCTGCTTTGGAGAATGAGCCTGTTGTCTCAGTTCTCCAGCAG